>NC_044987.1:99384144-99594144 GCF_008728515.1 Papio anubis | reverse complement strand
TGTGGTTCTTGTTGTTTTTGTTCTGTTTATATGCTGGATTATGTTTATTGATTTCTGCTGCGAATGTTGAACCAGCCTTGCATCCCAAGGGATGAAAACCCACTTGATCATAGTGGATAAGCTTTTGATGTGCTGTGAATCCGGTTTCCAGTATTAATTTTATTGAGGATTTTTGCATCAATGTTCATCAGGGGATATTGGTCTAAAAATTCTCTTTTTGTTGTGTCTCCTGCTGAAAAGAGCTTTGGTATCAGGATGATGTTGGCCTCATAAAATGGAGGTAAAGAGGAGGATTCCTCTTTTTCTATTGATTGGAATAGTTTCGAAGACGGAATGGTACCAACTCTCCTTATGCCTCTGGTAGAATTCGAGCGCTGTGAATCCGCTCTGAACCTGGACTTTTTGGTTGGTAGGCTATTAATTATTGCACTCCAATTTCAGAGCCTGCTATTGGTCTATTCGAGGGATTCAGCTTCTTCCTGGTTTTAGTCTTGGAAAGTGTAAGTGTCCGGGAAATTATCCATTCTTCGATTTTCTAGTTTATTTGCGTAGAGGTGTTATAGTACTGCGCTCTCTGATGGTAGTTTGTATTTCTGTGGGGTCATTGGTGATATCACACTTTATCATTTAATTCGTCGATTTGATTCTTCTCTCTTTTCTTCTTTGTTAGTCTTGCTAGTGGTCCTGTCCACACTGTTGGTGATCTTTTCAAAACCAGCTCTATAGTTCATTAGTTTTTGGAGGAGGGATTTTTGTGTCTCTATCTCCTTCCAGTTCTGCTCTGATCTTAGTTATTTCTTGCCGCTACTGCTAGCTTTCGAATGTGTTTGCTCTTGCTTCTCTAGTTCTTTTTGAGACAGAGTTTCGCTCTATGTGCATGACTTGGAAGTGCAGTGGCGGATCTCAGCTCACCTACAAAGCTCCGCCTCCCGGGTTCACGCCATTCTCCTGCCTCAGCCTCCCAGTGGCTGGGACACCTGAGCACTATACCTAAGCCGGCTAGTTTTTGTACTTTTTAGGCAGGGAGGCGGGGTTTCACCATAATTAACCAGGATGATGCCGATCTCCTGACACAAACGTGATCCGCCCGTCTCGGCCTCCCAAAGTGCTGGGATTACAGAGCTTGACGAGCCACGGCAGCGTAGCCTTCTCTAGTTCTTTTAATTGCGATGTTAGAGTGTCAATTTTAGATTTTTCCTGCTTTCTCTTGTGGGCATTTAGTGCTATAAATTTCCCTCTACACACTGCTTTTTAAATGTCCCCAGAGATTCTGGTATGTTCATTTGTATCTTTGTTCTCCTTGGTTTCAAAAAGAACATCTTGTCTGCGACTCATTTCGTTATGTACCCAGTAGTCGTCATTCAGGAGCAAGGTTATTTCCAGTTTCCATGTAGTTGAGCGGTTTGATTGAGTTTCTTAATCCTGAGTTCTAGTTTGATTGCTGTGGTCTGAGAACCCACAGTTTGTTATAATTTCTGTTCTTGTACATTTGCTGAGTGCTTTACTTCCATTTACGTAGTCCAATTTTGGAGTAAGTACGATGTGTAGTGCTTTGAGAAGAGAATGTATATTCTGTTGATTTGGGGTGAAGTTCTATAGATATTATGTCTATTAGGTCTACTTTGCCAGAGATGAGTTCAATTCCTGGATATCCTTGTTAACTTTCTGTCTCACCGTTGATCTGTCTAATGTTGACAGTAGGTATTGAAGTCTCCCATTATTATTATTGTATAGAGTCTAAGTCTCTTTTGTAAGTGTCTCTGAGAGAGACTTGCTTTATGAATCTAGATTGCTCCTGTATTGGGTGCATATATATTTGAGGAAGTTAGCTCTTTGTTGAATTGATCCCTTGACCATTATGTAATGGCCTTCTTTGTCTCTTTTGATCTTTGATGGTTTAAAGTCCTGTTGTTTTTATCGAGACTGATATTGCAACCCCCACTTTTTGTTCTCCATTTTGCTTGGTAATCTTCCTCCATCCCTTTATTTTGAGCCCTATGTATGTATGTCTCTGCGTGTGAGATGGGTCTCCTGGGCCAGCAGACTGATGGAGTCTTGACTCTTTATCCAGTTTGCCAGTCTGTGTCTTTTCATTGGAGCATTTAGTCCATTTACATTTAAGGTTAAGATTGTTATGTGAACTTGATCCTGCCATTATGATATTAACTGGTTATTTTGCTCGTTAGTTGATGCAGTTTCTTCCTAGCCTCATTAATTCTTTACATTTTTGGCATGTTTTTGCAATGGCTGGTACCGGTTGTTTCCTTTCCATGTTTAGTGCTTCCTTCAGGGTCTCTTGTAAGGCAGGCCTAGTGGTGACAAAATCTCCTAAGCATTTGCTTGTCTGTAAGGATTTTTATTTCTCCTTCACTTATGAAACTTAGTTTGGCTGGATATGAAATTCTGGGTTTTAAAATTCTTTTCTTTAGAAGTGTTGAATATTAGCCCCCACTCTCTTCTGGCTTATTATGAAGTTTCTGCCGAGATCTGCTGTTGGCGATCTGATGGAGCTTCCCTTTGTGAAAGCACCCCGACCTTTCTCTCTAGCTGCCTAAGATTTTTCCTTCATTTCAACTTTGGTGAATCTGGCAATTATGTCTTGAGTTGCTCTTCTCAGTATCTTTGTGGCGTTCTCTGTATTTTTCCTGTAGTTTCAATGTTGGCCTGCCCTTCTACTAGGTTGGGGAAGTTCTCTGGATGATATCTGAGTGTTTTCCAACTGGTTCCATTCCCTTTTCCCCTACCACTTTCAGGCACCCCCAATCAGGCGTAGATTTGGTCTTTTTACATAATCCCATACTTCTTGCAGGCTTTGTTCAATTTCTTTTCTTCTTTTTCTTTTGGTTTCTCTTCTCCTTCATTTCATTCATTTGATCCTCAATGTCGCTGATACTCTTTCTTCCAGTTGATGCGAGTTAGTTGCTGAAGCTTGTGCATTTGTCCGCGTAGTATTTCTCATGTCATGGTTTTCATCTCTTTCATTTCATTTTATGACCTTCTCTGCATTAATTATTCTAGCCATCAATTCTTCCACTTTTTCAAGATTTTTAGTTTCTTTGCACTGGGCACGTAATTCCTCCCTTTAGCTCTGAAATTTGATGGACTGAAACCTTCTTCTCTCATCGTCAAAGTCATTCTCCGTCCAGCTTTGATCCGTTGCTGGCGATGAGCTGCAGCTCCTTTGCGGAGATGCGCACTCTTATTTTTGAATTTTCCAGCTTTTCTGCCTGCTTTCCCCATCTTTGTGGTTTTGTATCTTACTCTGGTCTTTGATGATGGTGATGTACTGATGGGGTTTTTGGTGTGAAGAGTGTCCTTCCTGTTTGATAGTTTTCCTTCTAACAGTCAGGACCCTCAGCTGTAAGGTCTGTTGGAGGAGACAGCGAGGTTGCACTCCAGACCCTGTTTGCCTGGGTATCAGCAGCAGAGGCTGCAGAGAAAATAGAATATTTCTGAACGGCAGGTGTACCTGTCTGATTCTTGCTTTGGAAGCTTCCTCTCAGAAATTGTACTCCCACACATGAGGCAGTGAGGTGTCAGACTGCCTAGTGAGGATGTCTCCCCGGTGGAGCTACTCAAGGGGTCAGGACCCCACTTGAGCAAGGTCTGTCCTTCAGATCTCAACCTCCATGTTGGGAGATCCCTGCCCTCTTCAAGCTGTCAGACAGGGGAGTGGTTTAGTCTGCAGAGGAGTTTCTCCCACCATTTGTTATTGTTGCTGTGCCCTGTCCCCAGGGTGGAGTCTACAGAACAGGCAGGTTTCCATGAGCTACTGTGAGCTCCACCCAGTTCAGTTTCCCAGCAGCTTTGTTTACCTACTTAAGCCTCAACATTATTAGGCCGGGCGCCCTCCCCTATGCTCGCTGCTGCCTTTGCCGGTAGATCTGAACTGCTGTACTGTAATGAGAGCTCCATGGGTGTGGGACCCTCCCACGGCCCGTGTAAGGATATGATCTCCTGTGTTGTGTGCCTGTTTGCCCAAAAGAAAAGCAGCGCAGTATTGGGAGGTGGGAGTTACCCGATTTTCAGGTGTTGTGTGTCTCGTTCCTGGCTAGGAAAGAGGATTCCCTTCCCTGGCGCTTCTAGGTGAGCAATGTCTCCGCCTACTGCTTCAGCTCGCTGGTCAGGCTGCAACAGCTGACCAGCACCAGCTCGTGCGTCCGGGAGACTCCCAGTGAATGAACCCAGTACCTCAGTTGAAAATGCAGAAATGCCGGTCTTGTGTGTGGCTTCATGCTGGGAGTTGGAGACTGGAGCTGTTCCTATTCGGCCATCTTCTGAGCATTTTCTTTTACTCTTAGAGACTAAACAGCCCTGTTTCCCCAGGTATTTTTCACATGACATGAAAGGTTGCAGTGGTTTCATTTCACTTTTATTAGTTTTGAAAAATTGGCAGAGAAGCCATTAGCACATGATGCTACCATTGTAACTTCTAATGGACACTGTTGGTTCTTTCAAACTCTTCCACCATCCTTGCTGTTGTTCTCCAAACACACTCTAATCAGTCTAAGTGTATAATTGTAATTCAGAAATTTCACTCCTCATGATCTGTTAAGGATATAATTTCAAAAAGGACAAAACCTTTTTTCACCAGTATGTTAATTAGAGGGTTATCTAAAAGAGTAAAAGTTGAGAAGCAGCTTTAATGCACCAAGGGAATTGGTATTACAAATTGAAACGATGTACATCAATGAAATATTCACAACCATTGATAATAATGATGACAGTGTTGTTGCTTATTCGTTAGGATAGCTTATTAGTAGGCCATTTTAAAAATTCTCTTTCTTTTCATGCTGCTGTCTGTGCATTCATTAACTTTGATTTTAACACTGTTAAAAACTTTGATTTTAACACTGTTAAAAACTTTGATTTTAACACTGTCTAGAACCCAGGAACCAGATGCTTCTCAACTGTCTTCATCTGAGTCCTAAGCTTGATTTAACTACCTGTAGCTGTTTTTGGGTTTAACTCTGTTGCATTTTCTTTCTCCATAGCATGTAATGTATCATTATGGAAAACAAAACAATCAAAACTAAAAAAATAGAAAATATCAGAGTTACATCCATATTTTCATATTTTTAGAGAGAGAATCGCTTGTTTATCAATTTGTTCAACAAAGGTCTATTGAACATTTACTTTAAAACAGCAACAAACTCATATTGAGTTCTTAGTATATAACCATAACGGGCGCTTGAATTACAGTGGAAACTAAGGCAGGTGTAGTCTCTTGACTCATGAAGCTTATATTCTAATGAAATAGATGATTTATTAATAAATAACATTTTTCATTTTATGATATATTCTATAAATATAATGAAATAGTAACTTATAGTTTAGCTTATACTCCTCTGAGTAATTTTCTATGAATAGTATTCATGTTTTTTCATTTATCCAAAAATTGTACCTTAGTCTTCATATTGGTAAGCCATATTTCGTCTCTGCTTAACAATCTATCATAGTCATCTTTTCAAGTAAAAAATAAGTTTCTCCAACATTATAATCATTTCATAATCTATAATTTCATAAAACTGCATCACTCAAAAATTGCCACCTTTTTGTAAGTTCAAATTACTTTTTTCCTATTATAAGCTACTTTTTTATAACCATCCTTATGGTTAAATATATATATATATATAATCATTGCATCCAATAGATGCAATATAGTATCCAATGGAAAAATTGGGGCGATCAGTTACCTCTTTATACAAATTACAAATTGACTTCTAGAAAAATGAAACTGTTTTTCCAACAGAACTATAAAAAATTACTATTTTTCTACAACCTTTCCCACACTGGTATTTAAATTTTATTTTTAATTTTAATTCTGAAAAGTTCTCTCTGACTTGTCTGACATTGCCTTCTGCTATGCCTTTCGCCATTATCCTGGTTCCATGCTCATTTTCAGCATACTGCTATCAGGTGTCATTTCAATATTTGTCCAACTAGACACAATTGAACTTCATTCTACGTAGAAACAGTAATTTCTCCCAACTCCCTGTCCTTAGGAATTTTCTGTATAAAACATTTTTACCCACCAACTACTTCCTGACCTTCCAATTTGTCAACAGTCACCCTTTGACACAAAAGTGTCAAATATTTAATTTTAACTTTTGTTTAGGAGCATTGGAGAGATGACAATGTTGGTACAGAGAGTTCCATTATTCAAAGCTATAAACTTCAGTCTCTAGTTTTAAGAACTTTTTTTTTATTTTTACAGCAGAGCTCTTTCTCTTTCTTTGCTTTTACTTCACTTCAAAATTGATGTCTAGGATGACTGCCAGTAATATTATATCATGCCATATGTTTTGCTTAATTACACTATTTCCTGAATTTATTTTTTGAAGATAATTTTTTTCTCTACTTTGTCAAAACATTAGGAACACTCTTTGTCACACAGATTAGAAGACAGAATATTTTAAAATTGTATCTATTTGAAATGTTTCCAGAGATTGGGTAAGGGATGATTTAACACCTGATCATTTAAATATACGTTACAAATCACAGGATATCAGGATCTTATGGTACATGGGGTTAAGTTAATCTAAAATAAAAGCAAGGTTTAGATGTCTTTTGGGTTTAGAGCATATTTTCAATTTACTGTATGTTAAAGCTCAAGTCATTTTTTTTTCTAATATATTGGTTGGTTATGTATTGATATGAGAGAAACATCTGCATCTTATTAATACTTATAGGGAACATTAAGATGCATTATAACTCAAACAGAATGCCCTCTAATGAATCTTATATTTCTTTTTAATTTTTACATCTTCAACAAATTATAAATGGTCTTGAGGTCACTGGAACGTGTTTGCATACACATTCTTAAAATCTGTGTTTCCAAAGGCAGGTGAAAGACTTGCTAACAAAATTATGTTGGATCTTTTTTTAAAAAATTATCTTATTTCCTTTTCATTAAAAAGAAAAGGATAAGCACCTAGCAAATATCACCATGCTGTGATATGCAAAATAGATGTCTGATTTTACTAATATGTTTCTCTATTAAATATTCTACATGTTCTCTAATATTTTGGCAACAATTTTACTTTTATCTTTGTTATTTTCTTCTGATTCCTCTCCATCACGCTCTCTTATCTACTCCAAACATTTTTAATTTGAGTATTACATGAACTCCTCTGAAGGTAGAGTAAGAGTAGCTTGCAGAACTATAAACAAATATTTAACTTGAACATGAAATTAAAAGGGACATTATGCACCAGAGGAGTGGTAGTATTACAGTTTCTTAGCAGTAAAGTATATGATAAAAAGAATGGAGATGGAAATTATACAACTGACTGTGCACTGTTTAGTCAGTCAGATATTTTAAAACCAAGCCTTCTAGAGACACGTGTAGTTGTAAGAAAAAATAATAATAAAACCAGAAACAATTCTGATGCTGTAAGATGAACAACTCCTACTTTCTTAATGTGATTTTCTTAATGTGAAGAATAGACTTAATGTGAAAAAACAGACTTTCTTAATGTGATTCAGGACAACCCTGTAGACAATGTATGAACAAGAGCTGCTTCCACAAGAACATGGCATTGGATCCACATCCCTGCCCTGTATAGGAGCAAGTGGATAATACATCTGAGTATTTGTCTCAGAAATATGTATTTTTTAAATGAAGTTTTGTGACAGAGTCTCATTCTGTTGCCTCGTTGGAGAGCAGTGGTGCTATCTCAGCTCACCGCAACCTCTGCCTCCCAGGTTCAAGCAATTCTCATGCCTCAGCCTCCTGAGTAGCTGAGATTACAGGGACATGTGACCACACCCAGCTAATTTTTGTATTTTAATAGAGATAAGGTTTCAACACGTTGGCCAGGCTGTTCTTGAACTCCTGGCCTCAAGTGATCTGCCCTCCTCAGCCTCCCAAAGTGTTGGGATTACAAGCATAAGCCACTGCACCCAGCCAGAAATCTGTATTTTAATAAGCATTCTGGAGAATTTTTAAGCAATTGAATAGCACACACACACAAAAAAATGTTGGATTCCCATTTTTAGATAAATATAGACTCAAAAAAGTTGAGTGATATCTTTAAGTTTATATATCTGTGCAACTTGTTAAAACCCCGAAACAGTTTCTAATCTAATCCATTGCTCTTTCTACAATGCTGCACTGAATATATTATTCAGGTTTTCCTGGCTTTTCTATTTCACTCCAGTTCTTCTAATTTTATGCCCTTTTATTAGAAAGGTGATGTATGTGAAAGAAAGTACCTAGTCAGGGCATGCCACCCAGAAGGCACGTGAAGACATCAGAAAAATAAATGAGTGGCTGAGCAGATTTCTGCTTCACAGGATCTCTCAAAGTAGGAGTCCGAGGGCTACTGTGAATTTTATAATTTCAAACAGGTAATGCCAAGAGTTTATCACCAAATACCTGTGCACAGGAAGTCAGTCTTGGAGTACAAGGTAGTATTTGAATTAAATTTAAGGATTCCCTGACTATACACATTTTAGGCCTTAGAACATGTCACTAAAAAAGAGCATGCATGAGGTTGCATTCTTTAAAGATATGTGTGAATTGACTCCATCTACATTATAGACTATATCCTACCCTATATCAAAGTCTATATAATTATAGACTTGATCACAGTCTCTATCATTAGACTTTGAATGAATAGACAGGAAAAAATACTTCAGTTTCTGAAGGCCAATAGTTGGATAATTGGTAAAGGCTCAATATTACCATTGAGGCCATCAAGGTTGATAGGAAATATATTACAAAGAGATATAGATACAGTAGGAAATTACATTTCTGAAAATCATAATTTCATTGATGTGCCTACTCCTCTGATTTAGGTTAATAGTAAAACCCATTTGAAAAGATGAAACATTGCCAGAATGTAATAAATCATTGCTTCTCTCTATCACTTCTACTCTCTCCTCCTCTCTTTCTTTTGCCTCCTCTATTATTTACCTGTCCTGCATTGCCTGTTCACAACTCAAGAGGGTGAACTACGGAACACAGAGCTTCTTTTGGGTCGTTTGAGGTGGCATGTGAAACTAGATTTATGATGGATCGAGGGGATCATTTTGTGGGTTGGTCTAGTTTTTTTTTTTTTTTTTATCCGAATATATCAAAGAAAGACTGAGCAGGAATCTGAGGTCAGCTATTACAGACTGTTCAGGAAAGCATCTATGATGGAGAAAAGCAAATAAGTCACTCTCAGAAGGATGATGTATCTCTTAATTCAGCAGCTCTTTAGCTCCTGTCTCTAGGTAACTCATTTGTCCTAGACCCTTGAAGATAATTCTTAACTGAAGGTCAATGGCCTGCCCTGTTATTTTTAGGAGGAAAAGGTTATTCTGCCAGGATGATTCACTGTGTGTATACAAACAAGAGCTGTGTTTTTTCACTGGCATACTGAGCATGGAGTGACTTAGTTTTCGAACATTTTCATATTCCAAGGTCTTTATGTCCTCAAAACCTTCAAAACTGCAGCAATGGGGTCCTGAACCATCTTGTTGTCACTCTATTTTCTTCCATACATACCCCCAACATTATCCAAATAAGACTGTGTACTCATTCTTTCTTTCTTTCATTTTTATCCCGTCTGTCCCTTCATTTTGTCCTACTTCTACCCCCTTCTTACTCTTCAGGGTCTTGCCTACTGCCAGACAATTTAAAATACAAATCTAAATTACATTAAAAAAAACTGATCCATTTTTTTCTCTTTTCTCAAGAGTCATATGTGCATCCAGTTCTTTCTGATATGTGTCTGTATAGAAGTAACAATTTATTTTAGTTTCTCATGACTTTTCTGGATAATCCATAATCAAATCTCATAATGTCTCTTGTTCTGGAAACTTTGTTTTGGAGGACAAAAGGCATAGCCCTGATGTCATGTAATTCCAATTGTTTGTGACAGATACAACGTAGGATTCATTAACGGACCATTGCATCCTGCTGTCATATTAATCAACAGTGCAATTGGTTTTTCACTTGGGTTATGATGTTACTCTTTGGGACTTGTTTTTGTTGCTGGAGATTCAGAGTCAATGTTCACATATTCCAAAATTAAATACCGAGTTATCCTGTACCATTACTGTCTTCTTTTTCTCCAAAGAATTATTGCATAGGTTTTCCATTTTCTTCCGGGCTTAGACCCTGTCTATTAAGTTGTTCATTCAAAAGAGAACTAGAACTGAAAGATTTGTAGTGGAATCAAAGCAAAGTACATTCTCAAGGTGTCAATAGTCATTTCAGATTCTTCATAAACCTTCAGGGTCTCTTAAGAAAGTCTATTTTTCTTACCTGGATATTTTAAAGCAAAATGTTGTTGAATTAGCTATCTAAATCTTGTCTAAAATGATTTGTAATGAAAGTATTAGTTCAACACAATCATATACATAGGATATTGTGTGGAAGGTGGCAAAACATCATATTATTTATAAGGTTTAAGGTTTCATTTTTCCCTGAAATATTCCAATCCCTATTGAACTGATTATGCACAGCAACTCTGAGTCAAAAGCAAAGCAGAGTCTTTACAGTGGATTACACTTTGTGTTTGCAATATTTTTCTCTTCTGAATTGTCTTAGCTCCCTAGTAAGATTGCATTCTCTCTGAGGGCTTTTTGCTCTGCTGTTTCAGCCCTTTATACATGCCTTTATTTTAAGCAAGTGTGTAATGGGCTATCGTGAGTCACTTATCGATGGCTCCTTTCTATGACTGATGGCTGGATTCTCCAAGACAAGGACTGAGCCTTGGTCCTTTATCCCACCGAGAAATATTCAGCCTGGCATTTCGTGAGCAGTCAGCAAATATTTATTGTCCTGGAGTTGTATTGAAAGCAAATAATTTTTATTTATTTTTTGTCTCCCATTAGAACATGATACATAGTAGGTATTGAACAAATAATTGTTTTCATTACTTTGGTTGTCTTCTTCTGGGTACATTTCTTTGGGGCAATAAATATAGATGCTATATTTTTTCTAGTACTTAAAGCTAAAAATGTAAATGAAATATTGATATTATAACCAAGTGTTTGTGAAGGTAGCCATCAGACAGAAATCACTTTCTTTAATATTATAAAATGAAAAGTTCCATGTCTTCCAAAATACCTAAATGGTTGGCGTCTTTAATTTTTTAATTAAATAACTTATTTTTAAAAATTAATAGATATTATTTTTAGAGCAATTTTAAGTTTACAGAAAAATCTGCAGAGCATACAAAGAGTTCCCCATATAGCCCCTTCCATACCATATACACAGTTTCCTCTGTTATAAACAACTTGCATTCATGTGATACATGTTTTATGTGACAATAATTGATGAACCAATATTGATACATTACTAGTAACTAATGTTTATAGTGTATACTAGGGCCGACTCTTTGGGTTGTATATTATATAAGTTTTGCTAAATGCATAATGTTATGTATCCATCATTAGAGTATCATACAGAATAGTTTCACTGCCCTAAATTCCCATGTTCCCCTTTGTTCCAACTATTCATCCCTCCTCCTTACCTTTCCCTTCATCCTCACAAACCCCTGGCAACCACTGATCTTACTATTGTATCTGCCTTTCCCAGAATGTTATATATTTGGGAATCATACAGTATGTAGCCTTTTTATACTTCCTCTACTTGGCAATATGCTTTTAAGATTTATCCATATATTTTCTTGGATTGATAGCTCATTTCTTTGCATTGATGAATAATATTTCATTGTACGAATGTACCACAGTCTGTTTATCTGCCCGCCTAGTGAAGGACAGCTTGATTGTTTCCAATTTTAGGCAATTATGTATAAAGCTGCTAGGAACATTTGCCGACAGGTTTTTATGTGGACATAAAATTTCAACTTATTTGGGTAAATTTTTTTTCATTTATTTATCATTCAAGTCCAGCTACTACTAATATGCAGTATGTGGTTTTGTCACTTTGAATACAATACTTATCAACATTTGACCGGTGAAAACAGGGAAATCATGATGCTGTAAAGATCTATCAAGTGCAGATTTGGCTTGCAGGGGAAATACTGGGCAGTGGCTGAGTATGTAGACTCAAACAATAGATGGGCTAAGTTCAAATACTTCTTCTTTATCTTTTCACCCCATGGTCCAGGAGAAGTGACTTAACTTTGGCTCAATCCCTTCATCTCATTTCAGAATGGAGACAATAGTGGTATGTCACAAGGTTGTTATAAAGCTTAAGTGAGATCACATCTATAAAGTGCTTAAAGCAGTGCTTAATAAAAAAAAAAGAGCTGTTATTACAGAGATTATTGTGTTGGTGTAGATCTTCCTACATACATCAGATTTGTGAATCTGAAAAAGCTGAAAATTATCAATCTGGTGAGCTTTAAAAACAAAGCTTGTCATTTGTTCATGCATTCTCAACAACTACGTACTAAGTGTAAATGTGAGCCAGAAATGTTGCTGATATTTGAGATATTAAAAAGAAAGACAGAATCCTTGTCATTAAGGAACAAATGTCTCCAGAAAAGAAATGACCTGTAATCCTAGCACTTTGGGAGACTGATGTGGGTGGATCAAGGTCAGGAATTCAAGACCAGCCTGGCCAACATGGTGAAACCCCATCTGTACTAAAAATATAAACATAATCCAGGTGTGGTGATGCACACCTGTAATCCCAGCTACTCAGGAGGCTGAGGCACTACAGTTACTGGAACCCGGGAGGCAGAGGTTGCAGTGAGCCTAGACTGCACCATTGCACTCCAGCCTGGGTGACAGAGCAACACTGTCTGAAAAACGAAAAACAAAACAAAACAAAAAAGGGAAAAGAAAAGAAAAGAGATTACTTCAGTACAGTATGAAGTAGGTCTGGGTTTTCACAAATGGGCAATAACCGTCTCCTGACACTTTGCAGGCAGGAATCTGTTTTACAGAACTATCACCATGAACTCAAGAGTCAAATGAGTCAGGTGCCTGACCCTCCCCTAGAACCACCTTACTATGGAAACTTCAGCAGTTTCCTTATCCCTTCCAAGCCTCAATTCTATTGTTAAGCTTATATATTACATGTTTATTTTCTTGCCTAAGAAAAATGTGAGGATTAGTTGACCTAATTAATAGAAAAGGCTTAATATATCACCTAGCACACAGTAAATGCTTAATAAAAGTCAGCAATTTTTACTAATCCATGAATTTTCATTAGGTAGTTTAGATAGATTTTAGGTTGTGAGAAGCAACTGATTTTTCAGATTTCCTGTTCACAGGGATCCTAGCCTGAGAGAGACAATTAGTTAAGTTTAAGATATTCTGAATAATTTGTGAGCTCGAATCAACAGATCAGAAGTCTATTTTGGATTCAGTTAATTCAGCTTAACACTCAAGATTAAGCTGAATTCCTTGTTTTCTTTAATGAGATATGTTTGATGCTTCTGTAACTGTCTTGTACAGCTAAACACCGACAGAAGTGTGATGTCTAAATTAATGCCAGCCATACTAATCAAAGGTTATTTGCTTTACTGTTTAAACAGAGATTATTCATGGCAGGAGCTGATGTGTTTTGATTTTTCAACATGTCAACTATAAGATCAGAGTGGATATTTTAGCCTTGTGATAACTCCCTATAAATAGAGGCATAAATTATAAATGCTCATTGATGTAATTATAAATTGGCATTTGGGATCCTTTTAACCTAGCAAAATATAATGGCCCTGAATTAGAATATTGCACTAGGGGTGACTTCTATTTCTAACACTTTATAAGCCTGGAATTCTTGGTACTAAGAAGACCTTACTACTTTCCACTTATCCTATTGTAAGAAATCCTTTCTGATCATTTACGTGTTTGGTGACTTATCTTCCTCCTAACTGTATGCCTCATCCAGCTACTTATAACAACTTCATGCTTATGTACCAGGAGGTAGGCATTAGTAAAATAGTAGCAAAATACAGTAGTGTGTCTCATTTTTATAGCTTTTATCAGATAATCCTTCACTCTAGTCCTTGAAAGTCAATATTTAGGGGAGATTATCAGGGAAGGTACAGTAATAATTATCAACAACTCCTTGGGCCTAAAGTAAGATGTTACTCCACTGAGAATTAAAATCCTTCTCTCTTGTTTACAAGGTGAAAGCTTGGACAAGTAAATTAACCTGCTAGTTTCTAGATATGTAAAATGAGAAAACAGTACTGAAAAAATAATTTTTTTTATCGTTTTATTTGTTTTTGTTTTTCTTTTGAGACATACATGAGATTATTTAGGAGCATTGGATACATAACGAAAGAAACTTTTTTGCCCTGTATTAATATCTTTATTAGTTCTTGACAACTAACCCCCACCCCCGCCCCGTGTACCTGAAGCAGGTTAGAGTGATGTGTGAATGGGGTTGGGTATGAAATTAACTATGCCCTGCTATTTTATAGTGGCACAGAATCCTTTTCCATTATGCC
The DNA here is from genome assembly GCF_008728515.1 of Papio anubis. NCBI lineage: Eukaryota > Metazoa > Chordata > Mammalia > Primates > Cercopithecidae > Papio > Papio anubis. Next base: position 99,579,778 of record NC_044987.1, on the reverse strand, counting down.
CTAAAATATCTCTATCACTTTGTTTTTTAGTGGCTCCAGTAACTTCTCCCAAGTTTAATGTGCCTGCTGAGATCTCTGATTTATATCTCCTTTCAAAATTCCTCCTGCAGCTCCAAATTCTCCCCTGTATACCTTTGGTTTACTAAATAATAAATGGGCCATTTTTCCTTTCTCCTTTCCTATGCATCCAGTACAGTAGTCAAAGTATATTTCAAGGAAAAAATGACAACAATCTTCAGCTCTTCTCCTTCCTTATACCCTAAGAAATTGAAGGACATCACTAGAATGAATGCAAAACAAGTGAACACGTGAATAATATTACAAAATAAACATACTGAACTCTTGGTCTCCTAAAAATGGAGAGAATGTTGATGTCTCCATTTTGCAGTACCTCGTCCTCTGAACTTCAGGAAATACCTGAATATAGACAAAATTGACCCAATGACAAAAACACACAGATGAGACTTGATGGCGTAAGTAACAGTCTCATGTTGACTCCGTGTGCACACTCATTTGGCCAATTTGTACAATTTTCTAGGATCAATTCAGATTGCCTTCCATCTAGTTCAGTTAGCAGATTACCAGGAGTGTGTTAATAAAATGCGGGCATTGGAATTTGGTATCTGGATGTTTCTTGACTCATTCCTTACTCATACGATGATGCTGTGTCACACAACCATAAAATTGCCACCAATGGCATCAGGATCCCAGTAAATTCTTTTTTTCCACAAGATGTTTAGCCTCCCCTGTGATTGCAAACGAGAGTTTGTAAGATTTAGGAAGAAATGTCAGGAAGAATGTCTTCAAAATTTTCATCCCTCCAAGCACAACCTGAATGTCTAACTTCTTGGCCAGGGTAACAGTTTTTTGTAGCTGGCCCCATCACCAGATGACACTTTTATGGTGTACTTATGAGTGTCCTGAGCTCGATAAAACCAGGGCAATTGATATTGACATAACCTCTTCTTTAAAAGAGGTGTCCCGTTTTGAAAGGTCTTGAGGAATTACCATTGAATCAAGAGACAAGTAACCTGATAATTCATCTTATCCGGGCCTCATCTTTTGCCCCCTTTTATAAAGGGAAATTGTCTATTTGGGAAAAACAGCCTCTCTTTCCAAATGAAGGTTAAATAAGTCAGTAACAGGTAGAAGCAGGTAGTTTGTAGGCTACTTTTCTCAACACGTATTTTACTACATATGAAAAATCAGATCAAGGGTTGAGGAGGTTTATTAGGGGATAAAAAATATCTTTACGAGCTTCTATATTTCATCCTTGAGTCAATCATGCTGTAATGAGCACCAAGCATAGGAGGTAAAATGAAATGAAATGTTTGAGGCAAAAGAAAATCTCTGTGGAAATTAACCTGGCCTCAAAAGAGCCTTTAAAAAACAAAATGCTGCCAACAGCAAGTCAGTCCAACTGCAGATTTGAAGGTCAGCATTCGAACAGGACAACAAATGCAAATATTACCTTAACCATTTACAAAGTTACGGAAGTAAAAAGACAGTTTATTCATTAACGTGGACTACTGCTGTTGGAACCGTAAAAATCACCATCCTTTTCTGACACATGTACTGTCCCTTTTGATAGAAATATGATCAGATCCCTTGGGAAAGCGTCACCTTCATGTCAATAAATGACCCTAGGTTTGCTTCAATGTCCACAGCAATCATCAGACTTGACTCCCTATTAACGGTTAAAGAAGGAGTTAGAAATTGAAACAATATAAGGAAAAAAATAATGAACCCTTTATAAAAAAATAATTTTTCCCTTGAAGAGTTAGTCATGGGTACTGTGCAGAGAGTGAAGGAAACACATGGCTGCATTTGCCCTCAGGTTACTGCTTCCTACCTAGTTCCTGCTACAAAAGTGCCAGAAGAAAGAGACAAATATCCCCCAAAATCTGTGGGTATCTGAATCAAATTCTTTACTTCTTTTAATGAGTAACCTATCAAGAAATAAGGATAACTTTACTGGGAGTGGTAACCCATTCAAATCCCAGATCAGAAATCATTGCCTTTTTAAGTAATATTAATGGTTGGATTCTATGTGCATTATATACTGGTATATATAAACTGATATGAAAATAAATATGACGAAAGCTAGAAGAGAAAATAAGAATAAAAAAGGAAGCATTTTATATACTTTCTCCAACTCTCAATTCCATCCTACAATCGAATGCAGAATTACATTTTGAAGCGAAAACACATCCAAATTACGATACCCAAGTTATCTCAAATACCATCAGATAATAAATTGTATCACTGTTAATTGCACTTTGCATCACATCAGTCAGTAAACAGACACTGATACATATGATATAATAATGTAGACAAGTTTAATTGCAGTGGAACTTAGGGGTTTTCTAGAATGATAAGCCCAAGGAAACAGCCCACATTAGAATTATTTATGTCAGCTTTCCAATTTAAAGAGGAGCCAGTAAGCTGCACCTGGTAAGAGACACTTTGCTATTATTGCTAATTATAGCTATTATTTACCTCATTTATACAGTGTTTATACTCCACGGAGCCTAAAGTGTTATACTGAGACTTTGGCACATCTGATACAGTGAAAATAAAAGCGAAGAAAGCTAGAAGAGAGATTAAGAATAAAAAAAGAAAGAAAGAGGGATGGAGGCAGGAATGGGGAGAAAGAACAATAGCAAATAATTTCTAGTTCAAATATCCTTTTCAATGCATAAAGTACCTTGCAGCCTACCAGAAGTACTAGATGGAAGAAAGACCTAATGTAATTGAACAAAGCTACTTAATTATTGTACAGCTATCTCATTTAATCTTTACAATACTCAAATAAGGTGGACATTCTCATCTCCTCATTACGGACAAAGAGCAGACTCAGGGAAGATTATCTAATAAAGTCAGACAAGTCAAATGCCTGCTCAGTGGAATCTCTGAAATTTGACCCCAGGTTGGTCTGATTCTTAAGGTCAAGAAGTTCTATTATAGTCTCCTGAGCCTCAATACCTCTAGGTTTTTCAAGATTTTGTCAAATGTGAGGTCTAAATGCTGGGAACGTTTTAGGAACTATTTGGATATGATTATTTATGGCTTTGTGACATTCACTCCTGCAGTTTTTCAGTTCTTTATATATTTTTCAGTTACTCTGTGGTATGTGAGGCTTATTTTCTGGCACTTTCACATTTTATAAAGTTTTTAAAGTTTTTATTTTATTTTCAACTTTTATTTTCGTTTCAAGGGTACATGTGCAGATTTGTTACATGGGTTAAATTGCATGTTGCTGAGATTCAGTGTACAAACGATCCCATCACCCAAGTAGTGAACATAGCACTCGATAAGTAGCTTTTATTTTTTTATATATTTTTATTTTATTTTATTTTATATTTTGAGACAGAGTCTCACTCTGTTGCCAGGCTGGAGTACAATGGCACGATCTCGGCTCACTGCAACCTCCGTCTCCCAGGTTCAAGTGATTCTCCTGCCTCAGCCTCCTGAGTAGCTGGGACTACAGGTGCATGCCACCACGCCCAGCTAATTTTTGTATTTTTAATGGAGACAGGGTTTCACCGTGTTGGCCAGGATGGTCTTGATCTCTTGACCTTGTGATCCGCCCACCTCGGCCTCCCAAAATGCTGGAATCACAGGTGTGAGCCACCGTGCCCAGTCTCTAAATAGCTTTTCAACTCTTACCTCCATCCCACCCTCCCCGTCTAGTAGTCTCCAATGTCTGTTGTCCTCATCTTTATTTTCATGTGTACTCAATGTTTATCTCCCACTTATAAGTGAGAACATGTGGTATTCATAATTTTTAAAACTGTTCCTGAATCCTAATCCTTTGACATATGTTTAGGATCACATAGTTAGATAGATAGAACTCAAAAACTTGAATGAGAATTCTCTGCTAGCAGATGAAAAAAGTTTTCTCTATTTTAATCAGCATTTGATTATTAGATGACTTAATGTTTCCTCCCAGTAAGAAGAATGAATCATTCTCTCAGATTTTCTTCTCAGAGTTAGAAGGAAAACTTCAGACATCACCATGAAACAGCAAGAACACACTTATGTTGCCCATGTGAACATGTATTAGAAACCTGTCTCTCTGAATGCCCGCCTCTGCCTCTGAAGATAACTTTGAGTGTGGTTGAAAAGTGTTTATACTGAAGTATTACTGAACAGATGGTATAATTCAATATATCTATGTATATTATGATGCCAATTTTTGGAAATATACTTAATTAATATACAAAACAATACACAAATATGCAAAATAATGTAGTAAAAATAGTTTTAGAAAAGATTCTTATTAACTTTGGGAGATTTCCCTCTAGTGCTTTAGGTTGGCATGAGAATTTCCAGAACTTATTAAAAGGTGCCCAGTAGAAATCTAGAAGGTAATGAATTACCCAACGAATCATATTGTTTGTAGAAAAATATAACAAACCTGCCAGGAGTGGATGTCTAATTTCATTAAAATAACATGATTTTAAAAAGGGAAAAAAAGGTGGAGAATACCAATTGATATGGACTAATTCTAGAGAGATCAAAATGTAGGAGCTAAAAGGAAATAATCAGGCATTAGGAAGTCTATTTCTTCAATAATCAGATATATCTAATTTTAAGAGATTTCTGGTATTCTTGTCAGATGGTTCTCTGATAGCATAGTGAGAACAATTTGAATGTTGGACCCACCAACTAGAAGTTTGAATCCTGGTTCTGCTATATGTTAGGTACATGACTTTCAAAAACTATATAATCTGTCTAAACTCATTTTTTCACCTATGTAACAGAGTTAATAGTGCCTACCTCATAGCACATGATCAAATGAGATCAAATAGAATTTGGTACAATTTCTAGTGTTTACCAATGAATGCTAGTTATTATTACTTGTAATATGTTTACAAGCAAGAAGATTTCAATATAGTTTTATTTACTCCCTTTCTGACTCTAATTTTAATCCTAAAGTTTCCTGTTTCCCTAACCATCATCTTTACAGCCCCATCACCACTATAAAGCAAAGATACTCTTAGGGGATTCCCCTGTGATGATTCTGAAATCATACAATACAATGATTTCTTGAATATGGCACCAAAAAAAAAAGAAAAAAACATGCAACAAAAGCAAAAGTAGACAAGTGGGATTACATGTTACTAAAAACTTCTCCACAGTATAGAAAATAATCAACAAAATTAAAAGGCAACCTAGAGAATGGGAGAAAATGTTCGGAAATCATAAATCTGATAAAGGATTAATATTCAAAATATATAAGAAACACCTACAACTCAACAGCAAAATAACAATAATAATAATAATTTGAATTTAAAATAAGCAAAGGAGCCTGGGCAACATGGAGAGAGGCGTTGCATGCCTGTGTTCCCAGCTACTCGAGAGGCTGAGATGGGCAGATCACCTCAGCCTGGGAATTTAAGGCTGCAGTGAGTCATGATAGTGTCACTGCATTCCAGCCTGGGTGACCAAGTGAGATCTTGTATCAAAAAAATAAATTAAATGGGCACAGGATCTGAATAACATTTCTAAAAAGGAGGCATACAAATGGTCAACACATCTATGAGAGGTGCTCAACATCACCAATCACCAGAGAAATGCAAATCAAAACCAAGATGAGCTATCACCTCTCACCTATTAGAGTGGCTATTAAAAAGAAATAAGATAACCAATCTTGGTAAGAATGTGAAGAAAAGGGAGCCCTTATACTCTGTTGGTAGGAATGTAAATGGGTGCAGCCACTATGGAAAACAGTATGGAGGTTCCACAAAAAATTAAAAATAGAATTGCCATAAGATCCAGCAATCCCAATTCTGGGTATATACCCAAAGAAATTCAAATCACGATATCAAATAGATATCTGAACTTCCATGTTAAATGCAGTATCATCACAATAGTCAAGATATGGAAGCAACCTAAGTGTCCATTCATGAATGAGTAAAGAAAATATGATATATAAATATACAACCAAATATTATTCAGCCTTTAAAAAAGGAAACCTTGCCACTTGCAACAACATGGATGGATCCAAAGAACATCATGCTAGGTGAAATAAGCCAGACACAGGACAAACTGCAAAATACCACCTACATTAAAAAACTGAAAATAGTTAAACTCATAGAAGCACAGAAAAGATTGGTAATTTCTCGGGTCTATGGGGAGAGAGAAATGGGAGGTGTTAGTCAAAGCGTACAACGTTGGCTGGGTGCGGTGGCTCACGCCTGTAATCCCAGCACTTTGGGAGGCCAAGGCGGGTGGATCACGAGGTCAGGAGAACGAGACCATCCTGGCTAACATGGTGAAACCCCGTCTCTACTAAAAATACAAAAAATTAGCCGGGCGTGGTGGCAGGCGCCTGTAGTCCCAGCTACTCGAGAGACTGAAGCAGGAGAATGGCGTGAACTCGGGAGGCGGAGCTTGCAGTGAGCAGAGATCGCGCCACTACACTCCAGCCTGAGTGACAGAGCGAGACTCCATCTCAAAAAAAAAAAAAAAAAAAAGTACAATGTTTTGATTGTGCAAGATGAAGTCCCAGAGATCTACTGCACAGCCTACTACCTATAGCAAACAATGCTATACTTAATACTTGCATACTTTAAAATTTGCTTAGAGAGTAGGTCTTAGGTAAGTGTTCTTATCATAAAATTATAATAAATAAAGAGGATTGGAGGAAACTTGGAGGTGATGAATAAGTTTATAAAGTAATCATATTGATGTTTTCAAGGGTAGTATATACTTATCTCCAAACTTATTTACTTGTACATTTTAAATATGCACAGCTTTTTTGTATGTCAGTTATAGCTCAATAAAGTGACTTTTTTTAAAAAATGAAAAGACCATCAGTAATAATGATTTTGAATAAAATATAAAAATTAAATTAAAAAAATAAAAACACAGCCGGGCACGGTGGCTCACGCCTGTAATCCCAGCACTTTGGGAGGCTGAGGCGGGTGGATCACGAGATCAGGAAACCATCCTGCCTGACACAGTGAAACCCCATCTCTACTAAAAATACAAAAAATTAGCTGGGCGTGGTGGCGGGCACCTGTAGTCGCAGCTACTCTGGAGGCTGAGACAGGAGAATGGCGTGAACCGGGGAGGTGGAACCTGCAGTGAACCGAGATCTGGCCACTGCGCTCCAGCCTGGGCAACAGAGCAAGACTCTGTTCCCCTCCCATCGAAAAAAAAAATACTGGCTGATAAACATTTTGCCCATATTATTGTTTATTTGGGGTCCTCTTTTATTACTCCCTAAAATCCTAGCATAAGAGTCAGGAATAGATAATTTACACAATGAATAATTCATAATGTATATGTGCAAGCCAGTGATACCTTCAGCCAGCGTCCCAACGACCAAACCCCAAATTTCTGAAGAGCAACTACATTCGATATTATGCTTGGCCAATGATATAGTGGTAGCACTGAGAGAGCCATCAATAGGATAGAGGTGGCTTTGTTATAGCAAATGAGGAGAGAGCCACGTTCTCAGGTTCTGAGACAACTTACCCCATATACAGCATACTTCTGTGAACTCCAGATAATGAGTTTGTGCTCATGAAGACTGACAGTTGCTTACCTTCAATATGTGCTTGTATAAAAAACTTGTTATGACATAAAATTGTTCAGCCAACTTTCAACCACAGAGACAATATGTATTTCATAATTATAAGAAATGTTGAAGGTTGATAGCAGATTTTGACATGCAATATTTTCTTATACTTATTTTAAATATACTAATGTCACCTGGGATACAGTTTTCTTGGGCAGAATTATAGAATAGAAATTAAAGGCAGAGCCAATTGGTTAATAGCAAAATTACTGGGTTGTATTTGCCAAATCAATCATCTACCTCCGATTGACCACATTGTTGCTTTCTACTCCCTTTTTTTTTTTTTTTCGTTATTTTCCATAAGATTAAATGTATATTGCACAATCATCCATAGTCATAAGATTCTTAGACAATGTTTGAGTGGTTGTCAGGGAAACAATGTGCATATCCAGTCTGCTGTAATATTGACCTAAGTGCACACACATGCACACACAGAGACTCACATGCATGGAATAGCTGTCAACAAGTTTGTTAAGTATGTGTCTGACAGGTGGAAGTTAATTTTTCTTTTTAAGGATATTACTAATTATACGTGTGTGCGAACACATATTTCATTTACGTTAAATTCACAGCATGCTTTCTGTTCACAGCAATAATATTTTATGCTTTAATGGTGTTCACTATACAGCCCATTGATTTCAAGAATTTTCACAGGAAGTGAATAGAAGATACTATTATTAAATATATTTAGACTGATGATAACCTCAGCAGATAACCTTACACATTAAAAGAGGCAGGAAGTGTAGCAGATACTTTACATGTATTATCTCACTGAATCTCACCAACATGGAACATCCCTGTGATACAGGTGTTCTTATCTCAGTTATACATAAGAATACTGAATCACAGAAATGAAACAACCTGGGTGTGAACACATAAGTGTGAATTATACCCAAGTATTAAGAACTACGTACACAAGAATTAACACGTATGCCCAATCTTTTCTCTGACTTAAATCTTTAACCACTATATGATACTGCTTAGGATTCTGGCTTCTCAGCTTAATTTTCCAGATTTTCCCCAGGCACAATTTAAACTGGGAAATGACTTAACCATAAAGTTCTGAAAACCAGTTCAAGAGCAAAGGATTCTTTGGAAGATTTAAAACATAAACCACCACAAAAACCTTGCCTGATTACAGTCTAGATTAAGATCCTCAGATGATCCTTCTCTCTATCTAGAATGCCTGTTTCACTTATTTTCCTGAAAACTCCCTACTCCCTCAGATTTAATTGAAGCATAGCCTCCTCCGTGAAATCTTTTTTGATTTCCCCCCAAAAAGGGTTATTTTTTCCTTTATATGAATCTTGTATCTTTTACATGGTTTCACTGAAATATACATGCTCTCACAATTACTGTCTTAATAGTTCATAAGCTCTGTGAGAAGTCTGAGAGGCCATTCATTAATCTGCATTGCATAGTAGTTCCAAAACTTCAGTTCACATCAAAATCATCCAGAGGACTCGTTAAAACACAGGATGCTCAGCCCTGCCCCCAGAGATTCTGATTCAGTTGGTCTGGGATGGGGCCTATGAATTTGTATTTCAAAAAAATTCCCAGGTGATGTTGATACTGCAGTCCCAGAACCACAATTTGAGAACAACTCATGTATTAACTAACACACAAAAATGTATTAAATAAACATTTTACTCTACACTGAACTTTATTCTTCAGAACAAGTCGCTGTAATTAATTGTTTACAGTATGAAGAGTGATAAACTAATAACCATCAGATATAGCACTGATTCCCACAAACAGAAAGAAGGGGGTATCAGAAGATAGTATGAAAATACACGTCAGGTTTTGTCTTCTCCAATATTCCTAACCAGTTATTTAGAACTGAACGGAGGAAGTAGAAAAGACTTTCAGCTTTGAAAGACAAAAATAATTTCAGTTGTCTGTCTCTTCTGAATTTAGTCTTTAGATTCTTTGATGCATTTATCAAAAATGCAAAAACTAATTTCAGCTTGAATGACTTGGGTGAGGGTAGGTTTCACACAATAGGAATAGACAAGGATTTTAAGCTTTTTTATAGAAACAATTAGGTTTAAAACAGCTTTCTGGGCCTACATGAAGCCTAATTAATTAATCTATATTCTTCAAAAAATCATTTAATATTTTGCATTATAATTAAATTGGTATGTTTTATTTAAATTGATAAAATGACAGTGTAAATACTGCTTAGACCCAGTAATATGTTGCCCTTCTCAAACTTTGTGTTAGAATCTCCTGCTGACCTACAACTTCCATATATACCTCCTAACATCTTTAGGTTACCTTTGCTCTTGATAACTTTATCTCCTCTTCTTTCCAAATCGGCTTTTAAGGAAGATTATGACATTAGTCATTTTTACTTTAATATGACTTTAAGTCATACTGCCTCCCTTGGTATTTGTTTGAAGGTTAATTATCCATCTATAATTTAAATAAATCAATGACTTTGGTACCTGCCAAATATCTGTCAGTAAAGCAATGGGAAACACAGACACATACATGCTCATATGTATATGTTACTTCTAACTCCACGTATGTATGAATCTCATCTTTAAATCAGACTTCCCTTGAATTCCACTAAACCAAGTGTAGCAGAGGCTCTATAAACAGTTATAGCATAATCATGGTATTGTGTCTTCTGTTTACTTACATGTGCTTTCACAATAAAGAAATGTGATCGGAGTCACTAACTCCAACTTGGAGGGGACGTTTTAGCTACGTAAGGCAAACCTGACATCTAGTAAGACGTGTGACAACACAGTCACTGAACACTACATATGATGACACATTCACTACTCCACAAGGCTATCCAACCTGTGGTCAATAATTCTAGAAATATATTTCTTTCAATATTTTAAAGTTTACCCATCCGTTATAGTTCTTTCTCACAGAAATACACTTACCATCTATACCCCAAACACTATCTTTTGAAAGATAAGGGTCAGTATTAATAAAACAATTTTAAAATCACCCAACGTGGATCTAATATGCCTACAAAGCAATAAGTCATAATTTAATTGTTCATGGAAATGAGAATTCTTGATCAGGTACTTCAATTATGATTATGCTAATTTTCTGTGATTATTCCTGAAGGTTTCCCATGATGAACGGCTTGCCAGAAAAATCAAGCACTCAAGTTAATCAAGTGAAATAAGTTAATCCATTAAACACCAAAACAAAGATTCAAAGATCAATTTCTTCATCTGTCTTGCATCAATTCATTTCTTGATGTATGATCGGAATTGATATAATTTATGATGGAATGTCTAGCTTTAAAGTTTGATGTCCTGGAAAGTGAATTGAGAGTATAATGCTCAAGAACCTAACAGGCCCAGATTAGCAAAAAGTTCATCTTTGCTATTTACTGAGTTTATGTCATGAGAAGTCTAAACAACTCCATCAGATATTCATAAATTTGCATTACAGCAAAGTTTCTCAACCATAGTAGTATTGACATTTTGTACTGGGTAATTCCTTGTTTTTATAATCTGTCTTCTGCATTTTAGGAAGTTTAGAAGTGTCACTGGCCTCTACCACTGTATGCCAGTAGCACTCCCTCAGTTTTATCAACTAAAAATATTTCTAGATAATGACAAAGTCATTTGAGAGGTATAATTGTCCCTGGTTGAGAACTATGCTATTAAACAATTGGTTGTTCTTTTGTTTTCTTTCCTCTCAAAAGAATTCTGTATTATTTTATAATTTCTCCATTGTCCTCAAGAACCTTTATCATAATTTTGCTTAGAAGAAAAAATAGTAATATTCCAATCTGTAGACTACCTCAATGCAGAAATTGATAGAAAGGTGGATTCAAATCACGAGAATAAGAACTTAGAGTTTAAAAATAATCAAACTTAGTATTCTTCATTTTCCACCTTCCCGAAAATATAACAAAATTTGATCTGAGAGTATAACTTAAGAGAAACATTACATATGTGACACATAAAGAAATGTACACCAACATTAAAACATAGACAAGTAACCCACACATGGGTGGGGAAAATATTGATGATGACAAATTAACCAACAGCTCAGAAAGTGTTAATAATCATTTTCTTCATAAGGATGTACACTATATAGTATATGCCATTGTCATCACCATTATCAAATAATGAGCTGCATCTTTTTTCAACTATATGGTTGGAGAAATATCAGATGAGTGATATTTCTACTGTATAGTTGGAGAAATATCAGAAAAGAGTGATGTTTAAGCCACTAATCTATAATCTTTGTGTGTCATGAGACTCTACTAAGAATTTTCAATTAAATGCAGCATTACTGGCCTCAAAGATAATCAACCCAAGCCCCAAAGTCATTAAATGAGTAGCCTCTTTTATTTTTCATTCTTGTGTCTTCTCATTAGCTTCTCTCATGCTGTGCTATTTATGAAGTATTAAACACATAGTGAAGGTTTTTAAATGTTATTTTGGAAATAAGATATATTAATGAATATAACTTAAAGTATATCCAGTGGTGACAGGTGCTTTTTTAAGGAAAAAAAATCATAAGCAAAGCAACATGATATATGAGTTGGAAGCCCTGATCTTGCTCAATATTTGTATGTATATGTTCTGTTCCTCAGGAAATCTCCTAATGTTGTCCCGTGACCCCTTCCTTAGCTACAAGTTTTATTGCAGGCTAGTCTAAGGATATGGACCACTATGTAGGTAGTAGACACATTTAACTCCCCTACTCCAGATGCACATACACACACCCACATAAGCACACATATTTATATGATCACACTGTCCCTGGTTTTGTCTCTGAGTGCTAAGGAACACTTGCAAATTCCTCTGCTCACTTCAAAGTTGGTAACTTCATTAAGTTCATATATGCCAAACACTGGGCTACAGCATCTGGCTGTAAAGCTGTTTAATCTCTCTGGGAGTTTATTGGTTTAAATCCATGACTAACAGTCATATAAAAAATTATGGCAAAACCAGATGTCTTTAAACTCCTGTAGTTCTTTGAAGCTGGACCACATTTCTCTCTGGTTTCTCAAGTTTTCTCGCACTCCAACGAAATTCTAACAGATGTCATCTCTGCTCTGTTCAACTCTTTTCTGTGTTTCTGTATAAAGGCACCAGGGAATCGGATCTATAAGATATGCTCTCTGCTTCTTGACCTGTAAAACTTTAAAAGTTACGTGCTTGAGGTTGTTAACTATAGCTTCATTTCAATCTTGGAAGGTCTGACAAGAGGGGCAATGATGAGTGGATATTGTATTATTTTAATATTGGTGTTTTGAATATCTTGATCTTTGACTCTACAGATAAAACATTTTTGTGAATATGAATATGAAAAGTAAAAATGACAAACCTTACTCATATTTCTTCTTATATTACTAATAATTCCTTGATTAATATTTCTGTTTCATGCACAAGAGTTATTAGTTCAGAACGGTACCAGGTTTACTTAGCAATCTTCCAGGACTGTTCTAAAAACATTAAATAAATTATATGATTGAAGTTCAAATGAAATTTAAGATAATTGCTTGTATTATCCCAAATTTTAACATTAACTCAGGCACCTAGAGATTAAGTGACTTGATAAATGTTCATGGCTAGGAAGTGAAAGCTGGGGTTTGAAACCAGGTTTCCTTGTTGTAGAGATTAAGCACTTAACTCTCATGGTAGCTTGCGTGTCTATTCCAATCATTGGTCAGTTCAACGAAAACAGGAAGTGAATCTGTGTCTATGTTTATATGTGAGTTAATCTATATATATATTTTCATGCAAGTGAGATAAAAATTGTTCAAGAAACTTTACATAATCATTGTGCAGTCATCATACAATATTTTGTCTTAAATATCCCTAGAGCCTGCTAAACAGTTCAAGGCTCATCTTTTCATGTCCACCTAGCTCTAGCCTGGTGGTATGCCACAGAGTATTAAACCTTGGCAAAAACGGTTGCATTTTACTAATAGTAAATCTGTGCTTCCTAAACTTACAAGCTAAGCTATTAAACTCATTTTGTGTCTGTATTTATGGCATCCAAGTTCTGTCCGGTGTCAGGGATGGCTTGTTGATTTGTACTTTGTCATCATTCCTCTCTAGCTGTTAAAGAGAAGGTTCATTTTCCATCTTGGTTAGATCTCAAAAATACCAAAGGCCTTACCTATCTGGAATATGCTACCTCTATTTCAATTATAGAGAGTACTTCAGTGTAATTACCGCTGTTGAGGAAAGGATATTGGAAATCTGTTTGCCGGTTATTTTTCCTCTTCCAAGATGATATGTTGGTAATAAAACAAAAAGTGTGTTACAGTGTCTGGCTACAGAGCCTTAAACTTAATATTTAGTAACTCAGTCAGCTATATGGCTTAGAAACCAATTTGTTACTTGATTTTATCACCAGAAAATTTTGTTCAACTGGAAAATGTCTTAGGAATCTCAAGGCATCCATAAGGATACAACTTATAATTTTTCAAAAATTAACATAATATAAATGTAAAGGGTTTAAACATAGTTGCTTGCCAGCCATGTGACTTTGAACCTTTCACTCTACCTCCTTGTACTTCCGGTTTTCTCACTTGTAAAATGAAGATATTGAAGAAGTGGTCCCAAAGTATTTGGGGTTTTATTTTTCCCCCTTCATTAAAATTCATAGGATGTTGAAATTCATTGCCTGATGATAAATGAGGCACTTAGAGAGGTAAATATAGTATCCTGATTAATAACACAGTAGCATTTTGTACAAGATGAAGAGGAATCTTAGAGAGAATTAGCGCATTTCCTCCTTTTTGATTCTCCTAATTTCTGCTATGCTTGCTGGGTAGGAAATGAACGCCTAAGAAAAGATGTACGAAATCTAAAAGTAGAATACTATGAGAATGTGAAAAAATCTGATAAGAATTCTTGAACTTTCCCAAAATCTTTGTTTTGTTTTATTTTTGCTAACACCAGCTCTGTTCACCTGGTACATTAAATATTCAGTAGATAATAGATATTAACATTTTTATTATAGAAGAACATCAAACTCAATAAGAAATTATTAATACCATTAAATAACAACTTGAGCACATGAACTATAACTATTTTTCATGCATCTCTGTATCTTCAGAGTCTAACACAGTATCTGATACAGGTTAGGAAATTAATAAATGCATACAGAATGAATAAATAAGACGAATTACACCCGGGAGGATCAGGGAAGGTAAAATAATATCAACCAGAAGCATCACCACTACAAACACAACAGCAAACATCTATTTAGCAACTTTCCTTTTCCAGGCTACATGCTAAGCATTTTTTATTCATTATTACAAAATGGTTATATGATTTTCATTTCCCCAGGTAATTAATGAGAACGATCCTGTTCCTCCCATTTGACAAAGCTTGCTGTTGTTGTTAAACTTTTTAATCTTAATAGTCTTGTTAAGGGAGAATGATATATGCTTGTGGTTTCATTTAAATTTTTGTGAAGGCTAATTATTAGAGCATCTTTGATAAGTGCCTTAGTCCATTTTGCATTGTCATAAAGAAATATGTGAGGTTGGATATTTTATTTTAAAAAAAGGTTTAATTGGCTCATGGTTCTGCAGGCCATACAAATATGTCTCTAGAGTATGCTTGGCTTCTGGTGAGGACTGGGGGAGCTTTAACTTGTGGCAGAAGGCAAAACAGGAGCAGGTCTGTCAGCTTGTGAGACAGGGAGCAAGAGCAACAGGAGTAGGAGCCAAGCTCCTTTGAGTAAAAGCTCTCGCGTGACTTGAGTGAGAACTCACTGATCACCAAGGGGATGGTGCTAGGACATTCTTGAGTGAGCCGCCATCATGATCCAGTCACCATCCCACCAGGCCCCACTTCCAACACTGGGAGTTACAAGGCAATATGAAATTTGGGGGGACAAACATCCAAACTATATCAATACATTTATTGGTTATTTGGACTTTTTTTTTCATTTAAAAAGTGTATATTAAATTTATTGTTCATTTCCTATTGAGTTTTTTAATTCGTTAAATTGGGAAAAAAAATTTATATTCTACATATTATTTCCTTGTTGATTATATGTGTTGCAAACGTCTTCTCACATTTCACCACTTGATTTTTACTCACTTTATGATATTTTTTATATACAGAACTTTGTAATTTTAATTATCAAATTTATCTAATTTTATGTTATGGTCAATGTTTCTTGTACCTGTTGGATAAGATATCATTCACTACCCCAAGGTCAAGAAGACACCTTCCTATATTACCTTACAAATGATTTATTATTTTGTCTTTGAGATGTAGTTCTCTCTCTACATAAAACTGCTTCAAGTGTAGGATGTGAGGTAGAGATTGCTATTTAACTTTATAATTAGGACACCTAATTGTCTTTGCATCCTTTATGAAAGAATCTTTTCTTTTATTAAAAATGTCAGAAATATGTTTGGGAAGAACTAGCTCACCATTACCAGACACAGTAATTCTCCATTTTCAAATAATAATTGTACACCAACTGTAACAACTATGGTTGGTTAGGTTTTTCAACTTACTGTAATTTAAAAAAAAAAAAATCCCAAATGATCTGACTTAAAACTAATCTGTTATGGGTCAGCAGGGAGTCTCTGCTAAAACTGAGCATATGCTCTAACCAGTCATACCAGGGCCAAATATTCAATTCCACCATATGGCCAGAATGTCAGTGACGTTTGGAGACTAGGCCTAATGACAAAATGTGCTTCTCTGATCACCAAACATTCAGCTCACTCTCCTTCTTGATAGCAATATATATTCTGTCTCACCCCAAGGAAGACAACTCAAAATTCCTATCCAGGCATAGCCTCACGCACAACATCCAGGATGACCGGGGTGTTAGCTGAATGAACCAAATATGCCTTTGCCCTAATTTCTGAAAGCTGTGAACAAGTTACGTTACATGGCAAAAGAGAATTCGCTGATGTATTAAGATTGCAAACCTTAAAATAAAGAGATTATCCTCGATTATCTGAATAGGTTCAACCTAGTCTTAATCTGGAAGCTTTTAAAAGCAAGGAACTGTCTCCAGCTATCGGCAGAGGTGTAATGATCTAGAGAAAATTTGTGTACTTCTCTGCTACATGCCCATTATCTGGCAGAGATTTTTGAAATCCCATCAGATGATTACAAGGTCCCCACATGTCCTTTGCCTAGGCACCTATATTGCTGTGTGGTTAGGACCCTTGATGCTGCCGTCAAGAGAGTTCGTCCTCCACCATTATCCTCCATGGCCATGTCAGAAATGGACATTGAATAATTTAACCTCTTTGGGGAATGAGCATTACTTCAATCTCAAACTGTTACTTTTGTAAAGTTACAAAAGATCCATTTAAAGAGGTAGGCCTATAAAAATCCTGCATAACTGCAGTGAATTTAAAATAAATTTTTATTTTATTTCATTGTTGGGTATTTTGGGAATATTTTATTTTATTTTGGAAACAATTTTTCATCTCATGGATTTCCTACTATTTCCTGCTAGTCAGGTTTTACAGATTGTTTAATGTCTTAGTCACAGATATTTTTACTTAGTCCAGGCTGGTAGTTTCCTGAACAGCAAAACTCTCTTAGAATAATCCCCTGTTTATTTCATCTCATAAGCCACAAGTCACAATCATAGTTCTTTCCATATACATGTTTACATTTACAGGCATGATTCTAAAATACAATGCTATAAGTTTTTTCATCCCATAGCTGCCCCCCTCCCATCTACCTACATACCTAATTGTTTAATTCTATGAACCTGTCAGGCATAAATGAAAAACAAATATTTTCCCAGGTCGTGTTGTCCAGTTGGGAGCCTCAACCTACAATGCATCTTTGTTCTGATCCATTTGTGCCTCAATATTCTCATAGCATTTTGGATATATTCTGTCCTAGCACTTATTATATTCTTACATTTCTCTACGAATCTCTCTGAAGCCATCAAACCATAGGCTTTGTCTGATTTATCTTATATATTCACCTTTTAGCACATTACCTGGCCATTAGTTGTTGGCTCAATAAGAGTTAATTAAACCTACGATTGTGTCTGAACAGGTTAAAATGCTCAAGAGCCTTTAAACTCAGCAAGTCTCAGTGCAAAAATAAAAGACCCCACCATGGTCTATAACTATTTACACTCTGATTAGAAATTTAGGCATTTGTGAAGTTGTAGTGAAGTAATTAATCATTAATATGTTGTCACTTGGGCCAAAGCTGCAAAGTCCGTGCCTATGGGACTGAAGGAAATACTGTCTTCCCAATAGTTTGTCAAAATGTACAAATTGTAGTGTCCAAACCTTTCACATTTGCAGAGCAGACATGTCAAAAGCATATATTATACCCAGCTGGAAAAACTTGAATAGAAGTAAACTGCAATTTGTAATGTTGAGAAATTGCTTGTATTATTTTTTTTAATGACACAAGTTCAGATATACTTGTCTATGACATTTTTAAATTAGAAAGTGAATAGTATAAAAACTACGAATCTTACGTTTCAGAGTTCTGGGGAAACGTTCCTATAAAGTGAGTGCGTTTTTTAATTTTTTAATTAATGTCTTTGTGATCTAGCAAGCAGCACTTCTTATGCGAAAGTGAGTGTCTCTCTGAAGGTTGTATTTAGACAAGATGTTTTTTTAAAAAATCAGTGTACAGTGGCAATTAAATATGACTCATTTCACGTTAAAACTTTACAAATGATTTGCTAAAGTGAGCTTACAAAAGATCCATTTAAAGAGGTGGGCCTATAAAAATCCTGCATAACTGCAGTGAATTTAAAATACATTTTTATTTTATTTCATTGTTGGGTGTTTGGGGAATATTTTATTTTATTTTGGAAACAATTTTTCATCTCATGGAAAATAAACTCTTGATGAGCATTACATAGCTTTGTTGCTCTCTTTCAAATTCCATGCTAAGATGATTTCACTAAAATGTTTTACTAAAACATTTGCCAGCTTTGTTTTACCTCTTGTTGCAGAATGTGGGCTGAAAGAAGCCCTCTCAATCTGTTACTTTGATTTTGTGCTCCTAAGTATGTGAATCACAGCTTGGTGACCCTGAGCCTTGATAAGTTGGATTTGCAGGCCTTGCTATTCCTAGTGCCTACAATGAAGGTTGTTTAAAATACGTATTAAGTAAAGAAATGTTTGTGGTTGCTGTTGTTGCTATGTTATTTCATTTACTCCTCCCCCTTGTGAATCTAACTTCTGATGGTTGAATTAACTATAAAACTTGCTCAAAATAACACCTTCCCTGATCATTAATCCTAGTGAGGATGAGCAGAACCTCCTGCACCATATGCAGTAGTCGATTCAGGAGTGTTTTAGATGTTGCAGTCGGTGTTTAGGTCTCTGCCTTGGACATTAGGTTGGCATTTTGTGTGCTGTGTGTGAGGACCCAGCTGGCTGGCATTAGTGAGAGGCTGAGAACCTTACTGGCTGGCTCTCAGCTCCGTCTTCACAGGTGTTGAATTCAGTGGATCCCTCTGGCCTAGATTTAACTCAGCAAACCAATAAAATCCTCACATCCTTACTCAAATACAGGAATTCTAAAGGGAAGCACTTTTATAACATCCTCTTGCAGATGTAAGTATTCTTTGGATGTAAAAAGTACCATTTTATCTTAAAATAATTTTTTCTTCTTCTCTCTACCAAAAAAATGGAAATAACCTGATCGATATGGAATATTCATAAAACATTTGGTATATCTTCCATTTTTTTCTTTTTCTATTCAATATCTATATCTCCTTTAAACTAAAATTTTAGAAACATTGTTTAGGTATTTGCTTCATGTACCTAACCATTCTAATATCTGTTTTAAAACTGTTAGATTTTAAGTGTTTTAACCACACACAAAAAACGACATGTCAGGTACCACATATATTAATTAGCTCAATCTAGTCATCCCACAATGTATACATGTTTCAAAACAACATATTGTACACAATAAATATATACAATTATGTTTGCCAATTAGAAAACTAATTACTTTCTTTCAAAAACTACAGAATAGCCAGGCGTGGTGACTCACATCTATAATCCCAGCACTTTGGGAGCCGAGGCGGGAGGATCACCTGAGGTCAAGAGTTCAAGACCAGCCTGACCAAGATAGAGAAACCCCGTCTCCACTAAAAACACAAAATTAGCCAGGTGTGGTGGCGCATGCCTGTAATCCCAGCTACTCAGGAGGCTGAGAAACTCTTGAACCCGGGAGGCAGGGGTTGCAGTGAGCCCAGGATTGTGCCATTGCACTCCAGCCTGGGCAACAAGAGGGAAACGCTGTCTCCAACAACAACAACAACAAAAAGCTGCAGAATAAAATGTGATCATAAGAGGACAAGAAACATTGAGACATTGTTCCCTGGTAGCTGAAGAGAAATGTCAGCAATTTCACAGCAGGAGACAGAGCTGATTCCAACCCCTATCTCATATAATTCTCATTTGTAGTCAACTGCTCCTCTTCTTGGTGACAGTCTTGTGTTATCTCTGTGACTGTGTCCACTGTACACCTGGATCCACACTAGGTACCTGACAGGTTATCAATAGATAAACATTGAATGAATGTAGTAAATAACAACACTGCTGTCCTTACCTTATTATGCATTAACCATTATCTTGTTATCTCATTAACCATTTTATGAGCCTCATTTATTTGCTAAGACGGTGTAGATACTTAATTTACAACACGTAATTAATCTTACAACATCCCTAGAGGTAGGCTTTATTATTCACACTATTGCAGATTAGATAATTGTGGCTCAGAGTGGTTTAAAGACTTACCCAAGGTGACACAAATTTTTAAATGATGGAACACATTTGAAATCTGGTTTGTTTGTCTGCAAAGCCCAGGGGACAGGTAACATTCACATTAGCACTACTAAAGGTGGACTTATCTTTATATGGCAAAACACCATCTTTTAGAAAGCTCTTACTTGCACAAAGCGGAAATCCACTTAGGCTAGCTTTTTAAAGAAACAACCAAGGAAAATAACCAGGAAATGCTTTATAAGAATGCACAATTATATTCTAAAGCCCAAATGTAGGCATGCAATTATGTCCCCAAGCAAAGCTGAAGTGAGGAACTGGAAGCCCTTAGGAACTGAGCTGTTTGTCATATAAAGCTTACTGTCTCTTGGGAATAAAGGCATTAGCTGAATAAACACATGTAAAAATGTTACTATACTAAGTTTATTATGGGAAGATTCATGGTACCATGAGAAAATTTTGATTCAGGCTCCCACAGAAGATCTCATGTACTCTGATCCGAACATTGAGGAGTCATTACCTAAGATTAAGAAGAACATTTAAAGCCAATGTCCTCTTACCTTTCAAGACTCCACTGAAGTTACTATATTGAAAAGATCTTTAACCTTCCCAAAATATATTGTATCGCCACCAATATTCTCTCACAGCCTATATTTTTCTTTCATTTCTCTTTAGTACAATTTAAAACTATTTATTTACGTGTGCTGATTTTAAAGATATATGTGTTTATCCCACTTTATAATCAATACAAATGTTTGAGTCACCTTTACCAACGTCCCTGCCTTAAGCCAATCAGCTATGACAACAAAAAAACAGTCTGATGAATAAAAATATAGCTGCCAAGGTTGTCAGTGGCGTGCAGGGATAGGGGTTGTAGTTCAATCAATATTTGGAATGTTGAATATTTGTTGATGTCTTACTGTGTAGACGGGACATTATACTAAAGACTGGAATATATATAAATAGGCAAAACGCTGCCTTTAGAAAGCTTATAGCCTCATATAAGGAATCAGATAATAAATACATTTGTAATTTGCATAATAAGCTAGAAGGTAACTGCTCTGGAGAAAAGGAAAGCAGAGAAGGAAAACAATAACATGAAATTTTTAATAAAAAATATAGGAAGGCCTCTTGACAATATGACATTTCTCAAAAGTGTTGAAGAAGGACATAGGATATATGGATAACTAAGTTCTCCAAAAAAGCAGGTACATGACTTGGAAGACACCCAAAGAATTCTATATACAATATGTGGGCTTCTACCTTCCGTTCTTTTCATGATTCCCCTTCTAGTTAATGTCACTTTGCTTTTCTTCGCTTAATCCAGATTGTCAGTGTGGCCTCCATGCATTGCATTGTGGGGAAAAAAAAAAAAAAAAAAAAGACAGAAAAAGTGATGACAGTTTTTCAAGAAAAACTAGTGCAGCATCAAAATGTTGTACATTATGCTATTCAGTGGTGAGACCTTTTTCTTGTGTAATCTGTATGTTGATTAACAACTGAAAATGTTTCCATCAAATGCATCAGACAAGATGAGAAAATGAGTGTATTTGAACTGGGATGCATCTGTGTTGTTCTATATCAGTAGAAAGAAACAGCCTATGGAGCTCTAAATGTGGTACTAGTGAACTTGTGTTCTTTCATGCATGTATCCATTCATCAATTAAATAAGAAATTAAATTAATGTCTACAATGGGCTTGGCTGTGTGCTAAGCACAGGAAATGCAATGGCAAACAAGATAGACATGGTTGCAAGGAAAAGAGAGATAAAATATGTGATGAGGATGCAGGTATTAAATAAATATTTGTTTTATCAAGTTCATATCTGTGCCTTGATTCCCAAAGCAGATTAGAATCTTCTGAAAGGAGATGCATTTCTCTATGTCTCAGAAACAGATGTAGTATAGTGATTAGAGTGGGTACTGACTCAACCGAACTTGCCATGTGGAATGATACAACTAACACTGATGTTAAAACCCATTTAGTCTTCCTATCTTCCACCATCATATTCATAGCTAACAAAACTAAGAAGTATAAAGAGACTTGTGTAATGTCAGATACCTTGTTAGCTGCAGTATTTGCACTTGAAATGAAAACCTCTGGATGCTGTTTCTATCACCTCATATCATTGTGTCTGTCTTCCTTTACTTTCTCCTCATGAAAATGCCTTACTCAAAAATGTGTGTTATGTGTATAAATGCCATATATGTGTTTGTATATACAGCATTTACATTTATCTCAGTTTATGAGAATACACATAAATTGCTATATATGAGCTATATATACACATATGTTATATATATGCATATATAATAAATTCATGTAAGCCTTATCTATTTATACACATAATATGTATAAATATTATTCTTGTAAGTTTTCCTGTGAAATCTCACCATCTCCCTGATATACAGCCTCACAATATTCCCAGTACAATATTCAACCCACAAATTCTATTCTGAACCTCAACTTCTTTATAAAGCTATTTTTGAAATGCTGGCTGACAATATATCTCTCCAGAAACTTAAGCCTATCTTAATTTGCTTCAACTATCACCAAGTCTGGTACCGTGTACATAATAAGCCATTGGTAATTAATTCTGGGTTAAATGTGAATACAGTTTATTATCCAAATACACCATAAATTCCTCAAGAGTAGAAATCATACATACTTGTTTATTTTCTCCACAGTTTCTGGTACAGCTGTGAGTGCATAGACACATACAAAAGTTTATAACTGGAAATGACCTTAAGAATAATCTAACTTCGTCTCCTCATTTTACATAAGACAAAACACAGTTTTAAAAATAAAATAAGGCTTTTTCTAAGTAATAGAGATAGTTGGTTATGTTGAGATTAAAACCCTGGTTTCATAACATTCTGATGTACCATATGGAAGCTCTCAATTTATATTCAATAAATATTTGTTGAACTGAACTGAATTTTGTAGTGTGTGTGAGACAGTATATGTAATATGTATTCTTATATACAGAGACAAATTAAAAATATAGTAATAGTATGTATTGGCTTACAAAGTCAGATATAATAAGTAAAATGGAAATAGGTCTATCCCTCATACAACCCACTCAGGGACTTTAAATAGAATAAATATTTGAGAAATCAAAGTGACAATGAAGTTAATTGTTCTTACCATGTCAAGATTGGCATTTTTGTTCTGCATCATGAATATCTGACAATCATCAGCTTGAGTCACCACTCATGACATTTACTTCTTGTAACATGCTATTGTTTAAAAAAACTGTTTAGCCCTCACCTCTTCTTCAGTTAACACATCCTTCTACTCAAAAACTCTCCTCTCAGGCCCCCTCAAATTTGCCTTCAGTTTTCCCTTAGAAGTCATGTGACATGAGTTTGCCAAGAAGAGACAAGTAGGATGACGTATCATAGGATAAGAAAACCCACCGAACTTAATAAAAGCCAACACCTTTCTTTTGCATATAAGTAATGGAGGCACAGAATGAAGAAGCAACTTCTCTAAGGTTACGTAGTTAGAACTGGCAAAAGTATTCAGGCCCCTGACTCCATATTTTAATGTACCCTCCTATCAAGGGATGAAACCAGAAAAAAAAAAAGTAAGATAATTACATTCTAGTTGAAATCTTCTACATTTTAAATCGTATTTTAATTTTAAATCATATAGATGATACATCACAACGCTTTAAAAGCGCCAATTAAATCTTATAGACTGTTTCTAAAAATCTTTTAAGTTTTCCCATATCTTTGCCATTCCCTTTATATTTCTTTTTTTTTTTTTTTTATCTTTTCGTTGTGGATCCAGTTTTCTACTGGTAAAATTTTCCTTCTGCCTGAAGTGATTTTATTTTGCTTGTGGTGATTATGATAGTAGTGAATACTATTACGTATTTTATTTCCAAAAATGGCATTATTTTACCTTCATTATGGAAAGATACTTTTGCTAAATATAGGATTCTAGGTGAACAGGGTTTTTATTTTACGTACGTGTATTTTTTTAATCAGTGTTTTAAAGATATTGCTCCATTTTCTTCTGACTTGCATTTTTCCCAATAAGAAGTCTGTCTTTTTTATCTTTTATTCGTCTGTAGGAGTAGGTCTATTTTGGCTGTTTATGAGATGTATTACTATTTTTATGCAATATGGTTATGACGGGTTTTTTGTTATCATCATATTTCTCTGGGTTTATTGAGCTTCTTCAATCAGAAGCCTTATAAACCTCATTAAACTTTGAAAATCTTTGGTCATTGTTTTTAACAAACATTCTTTTCTGACAATTCTGAGACATCCTTACATATATATTAGACTAAGTTAAGCCATCTCATTGCTAATTTGTGTTCTGTTTGCTTGCTTTTTTAGTCTTTTTAATGTGAATTTCATTTTAGGTTGTTTCTGTGTATTCAAGTTATCTTTGCTTCTGCAGCATGTAATCTGGTTTTAATTGTATCCATTTTATCTTTCATCTGAGACAACGCATTAACTACCTTTAAAAGTTTAATTTGGGTCATTTTTTATCTTCTGCATCTCTTAACATGTTTATGCTTTTCACTTGTCTTCTTGAACATAAGGAGTATATGTATAATAATGATTTAACACCTTTACCTATTTTTTTTTTTTTTTTTTTTTTTTTTTTGTCTAGGTCAGCTCAAGGTCTATTTCATTGACTGATTTTTTTTTTTCATTTTAGACTTTTTCAGTTTCTTTGCATACCTGATAATTTTCTTATTGTTGTTGTTGTGTTTGGACACCAGAAATTATGACCTTAATGCTGGTGTTTGCTGTATTTTTTTCTGTTGTTTATTCCAAAATTTTGGTCTTTGTTTTGGTATATAGTTAAGTTACACTGTGCTATTTTCTTTTCTTTAAGTTTTCCTTAAAGTTTTGTTTAGTGGATACAGAACATCCATTAGTCTTGTAAACTTAAGAAACAGACATCAGAGAAAAATATGTCCTAATATGATGTTTATTCTGGTGGAAACAAAAAATATTATAATCAGACAAGCACAGCAATGGCAAGTCATAGCTGCATGTGATTAGAGAAGTGTAAAGAGAAGTTTTTATTCATAAAACGGCAAGTCCATGTATGCTGCTTAGAAACAGTGTTCATTGGTTCCAGAGGTTCAAAGCCAGAATTGGCATCAGTTCATTGGTGGAGATGCCATTATTGGGCAAGTGTTCTTTGAGAACATATAATCTGATTTGCTACGGTCCTTAAGAGTGTCTAGTGATAAACCTTGTCTCAGAAATATATGCAAAAGGTGGAAGCTGAGAAAAGCATGAGATGCATCAAACATATGAGGATTTCTTGTGAGGTTATCTTTTAAAGTCCTTGAAACAGTTTTGTTTTTTTTTTTTAACTTTTATTTTACATTCTGAGTTCATGTGCAGATTTGTTACATAGATAAATGTGAGTCGTGGGGATTTGTTTCTGCAGATTATTTCATCACCCACAGGTATTAAGCCTAGTACCCATTATTTATTTTCCCTGATCCTCTCCCTCCTCCCAACCTTCACCCTCCAATAGGCCCCAGTGTGTGTTGTTCCCTTCTATGTGTTCATATAATGTTCAGTTCATATAATATAACTGCCACTTATAAGTAAGAACATGCAGTGTTTGGATTTTTGTTCTTGCGTTAGTTTGCTAAGGATAATGGCCTCCAGCTCCATTAGTGTCCATGCAAAGGACATGGTCTCATTCTTTTTTATAGCTGTGTAGTATTCCATGGTGCATATATACCACATTTTCTTTATCCAGTCCATCCTTGATGGGCATTTAGGTTGATTTCATGTCTTTGCTACTGTAAATAGTGCTGCAATGAACATATGCATGCATGTGTCCTTATAATAGAACAATTTATATTCCTCGGGGTATATATCCAGTAATGAGATTCCTCAGTGGAATGGTATTTCTTTCTTTGAGGAATCACCACACTGTCTTCCACAAAGGCTGAACTAATTTACACCCCCACCAACAGCGTGTAAGTGCTGCCTTTTCTTTATGACCTTGACAGCATCTGTTATTTTTTGACTTTTTAATAATAGCCATTCTGACTGGTGTGAGATGGTATCTCATTGTGGTTTTGATTTGAATTTCTCTAATGATCAGAGATGTTGAGAATTTTCATGTACTTGTTGGCTTCATGTGTGTCTGCTTTTGAGAAGTGTCTGTTCATGTGCTTTTCCCACTATTTGTTTACTGATTGGTTGATTGAGACTGAGTGTTGCTGTGTTGCCCAGACTGGAGTGCAATGGTGCGATCTCAGCTTACTACAACCTCCACCTCCTGGGTTCAAGCAATTCTGCCTCCTCAGCCTCCCAAGTAGCTGGGACTACAGTTGTGCCCTACCACACCTCGCTAATTTTTGTATTTTTAATAGAGACAGGGTTTTGCCATGTTGGCCAGACTGGTCTTGAACTACTGACCTCAGGTGTTCCACCTGCCTTGGCCTCCCAAAGTGCTGGGATTACAGATGTGAGTCACTGCACCTGACCATTTCTTAATTTTTTTTTCTTGTAAATTTGTTTACGTTTCTTATAGATCCTGAGTGTTACACCTTTCTCAGATGTATAATTTGCAAAATTTTTCTCCAATTCTGTAGGTTGTCTGTTTACTCCATTCATAGTTTCTTTTGCTATACAGGAGCTCTTTGTTTAATTAGATCCCATTTGTCAATTTTTGCTTTTGTTGCAATTGCTTTTGGCATCTTCCTCATGAAATCGTTGCCCATGCCTATGTCCTGAATGGTATTGCGTATATTGTTTCCCAGGGTTTTTATAGTTTTGAATTTTACATTTAAGTCTTTAATCCATCTGGAGTTAATTTGTGTATATAGTGTAAGGAAGGGATCCAGTTTCAGTCTTCTGCATATAACTAGCCAGTTATCCCAGCACCATTTATTGAGTAGGGAATCCTTTCCCCATTGCTTGTTTTTATCATGTTTGTCAAATATCAGATAGTTGTAGGTGTGCAGTCTTATTTCTGGGTTCTCTATTCTGTTCCATTGGACTATGCACCTGTTCTTTTACCAGTACCATGATGTTTTGGTTACTATAGCCCTGTAGTATGGTGTGAAGTCAGGTAGCATGATGTCTCCAGCTTTGTTGTTTTTGCTTAGGATTGCCTTGACTATTTGGGCTCTTTTTTGGTTTCATCTGAATTTAACAGTAGTTTTTTCCTAGTTCTTTGAAGCATGTCAATGGTAGTTTAATGGGAACTGGTAGTTTAATAGAATTGACTCTATAAATGCTGCTTTTAAAATGGTATTTTAATAGCATTGACTCTATAAATTATTTTGGGCAGTATGGCCATTTTAACAATATTGATTCCTCCTATCCATGAGCCTGGAAGTTTTTTCCATTTGTCTGTGTTATCTCTGATTTCTTTGAGCAGTGGTTTGTAGTTCTCCTTGTAGAGATATTTCACCTCCTTAGTTAGCTGTATTCCTCAGTGTTTGCCATTAGTGGTAAAAAACCGCAATTACTTTTGCACCAACCTAATATTCTTTTTGTGGCAATGGTGAATGAGAGTTCGTTTGTGATTTGGCTCTCAGCTTGACTATGGTTGGTGTGTAGAAATGCTGGCAATTTTTGCACATCAATTTTATACCTGAAACACTGTTCAAGTTGTTTATCAGCTTAAAAAGCTTTCGGGCTGAGACAATGAAGGGATAGTTTGACTTCCTCTCTTTCTATCTGAATGCTGTTTATTTCTCTCTCTTGCCTGAATGCCCTGGCCAGAAGTTCCAATGCTATGTTAAATAGGAGTGGTGAGAGTGACTATCCTTGTCTTGTGCCGGTTTTCAAGGGGAATGCTTCCAGGTTTTGCCAAGTTAGTATGATGTTGGCTATGGGTTTGTCATACGTGGCTCTTACTATTTTGTTGTGTGTTCCTTCAACACCTAGCATAGAGTTTTTAACATGAAGGGTGTTGAACCATATCAAAAGTCTGTTCTGCAGCTATTGAGATAATCCTGTGGTTTTTGTCTTTAGTTCTGTTTATGTGGTGAATCACCTTTATTAATTTACATATGTTGAACCAACCTTGCATCTGAGGATGAAGCCTATTTTATCATGGTTAATAAACTTTTGATGTGGTGCTGGATCAATTTACCACTGTTTTGTTGAGAATTTTTGCATTGATATTTATCAAAGATATTGGCCTCAAGTTTTCTTTTTTTATTATATTTCTACCAGGTTTTGACATAAGGATGATGCTGGCCTTATAGAATGAGTTAGGGAGGAATCTCTCCTTTTCAATTTTTTGGAATAGTTTCAGTAGGAGGAAACAGTTTTTATCTTCAGATATGCCAGGATGAGCTCCTCTTCTTTGTGCTCTCCTGGCCTCAATGTGTCTGGGACTGATTAGAATGACTTCATCCTCGTATCTGCAACTTTCACAGTCTAGAGTTCATTAGATCTCACTATTGAGGCAAGACCCTCTGAGGTCCCTATTCAACACCCCATTTGTTAAGAAATATTTGGTGAGAATATAAACTTTTCCTGTTTCTGTGCATGCAGCAGAGTTTTTTCCACCTGTTACTTTCTATTGATCGGTTTTCCAGACTTGGTAGTTTCCTGGACCTCTTGCGTGATCAGTACTCATGTAATGACTGGCAGAGAAATCTCAGCAGATCTCTGTATCTCTCTTTGCTACTTGCCCCTCTCTGATATTCTGCCTTTCAAATTCTAGCCTTCTTTGCCTTTCTAAATACTGTCTTCTAAACTTAAGGAGAAGGCTCTGTTATTGTAGCCTGGAATTTTTCTCCAAATGGTCAGTCAGAATAATCATGGGGATCATTTCATTTGTTTGCCTTCTTTCAAAGAGTCTCTCATACTGCCTTTCAATGTCTGAAAAAGATTTTTTTCATATAGTTTCTTCACTTTATATTTGTTGCATTATGGAGGCATACAATTTTTAAGATTGAATTTTGTTTTTAATCTAGAGAGTTGCCAGGTCAATTTTCAGCAATAACCACTTTAATGTTTGTAAAACTCTAATACAATATGCTCTCAAAAACTTGTCCTATTAGGTAGGGATGAGGTGTGGATTTCATTTTTTTCCCCCTGAATCTCATAGGCATTATGATATCAGATTGGGAGAGCTTATTCCAAAGCTACTAGTTAAAAATTATTTTAATTCTAACTCTAATTTTCAAATAGACAAATTTTAGATGGCATAAAATGCCCATGGAAATGAATTGGGAAATATGAGGCTATTCAGGATGGGTTGATTCTGACTGTTTACAGCTTTTAGTACTATGTTGGAGAACTCGAATAATATCCTGTAGCAATTGGGAATCCAGGAGATTTTGAAGCAGGAAAATATTCTCATCTAGCTATGCAAAAGAGGATTAATCTAGTCACAAAATAAATTGAGATGGGGAGATTGGAGGCAAGGATCCTTAGTATAGTCATGAGATAAGGACCAGAATTAGCATTGTGATGTTTTGTATACACATCCCAACTAAATTAAGAGATGAGCTTAATTGATGAGCAGTGAAATTAACATTGAGGTTTCATTACAAACAATGGATGACTTTGGGGGAAAAAAAAGTTCTGTCTACTGAGGAAGCTGAACTCATACTACTGGGATGCTCCAAATAATATGACAGCTTATTTCCCAAGCAACCAGGATATGACAATGCACTTCTACCACCTGGATCTGTTTACCAGAGCAGAGGCTTTGTCTCTGGCACAGAAGATAGGATGTTTGGCTTGCCCAATTCATTGCTTGCTATTCTAATGAAGGCCACGTGCTGGTATCTTGCTTTTGAGAGGTGCACACATATCTCAACTTATTTTCAATAATGAATTACTTCTTTATATCAGTTGCCAACACCTTTGTTTAAACCTACCCGACACATTACATATGGGAGAAACACCAGCTTTCCTTTTTTTTCACTTAACAATTTTTCAGATTGACTATTTTGTTAAACAGAAGGAGATTAATTAAACTGGCTTTTTAAGCTGATGAAAATCATTAGCATAGTCAAGTAAACTATTTATGATTGTTTCGGAGGAAGAATAAGCATGGGAATCGGTAGAAACCCAAACCAGCGCCAGCTCACATTTGAGAGTGTTTGTTAAATAAATAAATAAATAAATTGTTTAAATTGCTTCCTTGGTGTTTTCCCAAGGCCAAGTCTCAAAGGATGATTACTATCAAAAACAGGAGCATAGAGGGCTTTCTGAAAGGGAAGGGGAAATATTTGCATGTGGAATCAGAAAAATGTCCAGTGAGTCTCTGCAGGTGCACATGCATTTTGGAAAAAAGGTTCAATAAAAAGCACATAAAGAGACCAACCTGTGTCACCATAGCAGTGATCAGTAGTAAGTAGGCAGCTTAGTATAGGATACAGGAGGTTATATTAAGAGCTTGGGGACCAGGCTCTTGCCTATAATCTCAGCACTTTAGGAAGCCGAGGCAGGTGGATCACTTGAGCCCAAAGGGTTCAAGACTAGCCTGGCCAACACAGTGAAACCCCATCTCTACTAAAAGTACAAATTTAGCCAAGCATAGTGGTATGCACCTGTAGTCCCAGCTACTCAGGAGGCTGAGGGGAGAGGATTGCTTAAGCCCCAGAGGTGAAGGTTGTAGTTAGCCAAGATCCTACCACTGCACTCCAGCCTGGACAACAGAGTGACAGAGTGAGACCCTGTCTCAATAAAAAGGAGTTTGGAGAGGGAAGCTTTACCTCACCTCTCCAAGCCTTTTTTTTTTTTTTTTTTTTTTTTTTTGAGACAGAGTCTCTCTCTGTAGCCCAGGCTACAATCCTGGCTCACTGCAACCTCCGCCTCCCAGGTTCAAACAATTCTCCTGCCTCAGCCTCCCAAGTAGCTGGTATTACAGGCAGGTACTAACATGTCTGGCTAATTTTTGTATTTTTAACAGATACATGGTTTCACCACATTGGCCAGGATGGTCTTGATCTCCCGACCTCATGATCCACCTGCCTCGGCCTCCCAAAGTGCTGGGATTACAGGCGTGAGCCACTGTGCCCGGCCACTTCTCTAATCTTTAAAATTGGAAGACTGGACTTAATTTGAGCTAAGATCCCTTTTACTTCTAATTCAGTGTGATTATTTGTATCATGCCCAGGATGTCACAACCTTAACATGTACAAGGAAAGGGATATGTTGTAGGCTTTGTAGAACTAGACAGGCAGTCTTGCTGTGTGTGGATACCTTTTAAATATACCTCCATGACTCTATGCATATGCAAGTGTGAGAGAAAGAGAGAGAGAGAGGTTTCTCATTTTTGATAAGATATCCATTTGTTAAGAGTTTCTATTTTTTTTTTTGCTGGGTAATGGAGTTTTACAGAAGGAAATAAATGATTTGTGTCTATTAAAGAAGCAAGAGCAACAACTGCACATTTTTGAGAGCCTCATTAAATGTGTTCTGTTTCCTGCACCGTCTCTGTTCATTTGGGTGAGAACTGAAGTGCACAATAAAAGGCTGAATTAAGTGAGAGGCTAAATGAACCAATTAATTCTTTTTTTCTCCAATACAATGAAGGTGCCAAACAGAATGTAAAGCAGCCCAAAATTGACCCTTGCCTATCTCCTCATATGACTTCTCTGACAGGCACAGAAAGCATGTCCCTGTTCTCCTCCAGTCTCAGAGCTATAAACACACTGAAAAGTAAAGAGGCTTTGACAATAAAATATCACCATATTTTTAAAAAAATAACAGTCACACCGAATACCTGAATTTTCCCCAGTCCCCTATCTTTGGCTGACTTTGGTCTTTAAAATTATTGCCCTTTCCCCCTTCAAAAAAGTGTCAGTATTAACCTTAAATTTCTTAATATTTTTACCTCTAAAGAGCATAATATGATACTAACTTTGTTCACAATTTTAGGGATAGCAATAGAATTTATGGTTTACAGTGCACTCATAGACTTTATATTCAAGCAAGACTGGTGTTTAATGGCACCTTTGTGACCTTGAACAAGTTACTTAACATGGTTGAGCTTCAGTTTTCTTGTCTGCCCAATGGAACAATAACAGCCTTTCCTCAGACGGTTGGTGTAAATGTATAAATTAGTTCATGTCGAGTGACTAAAAAAATATCAAACATATACTAAACACTTGAGGAATGAAAGTTTTCATCACTGTCTGCCTCATGCTTGGGAATGTGTGTTCATATGATTTCCTCATGATAAAATGTAATAAATAATTTACCTCCAAGGCAACAGAAAAATCCCCGATACCAAGTTATGCTCTATGGTTGACACTGGCATTTCACTGTGTTTTGTTTTCCCAGGATTATCTACTCTTCTTTCATCCCATGATAAAGCACAGTCAAATTCCTGCATAGGTTCAATGGAATGAGATCACCTAATGACACAGGCAAGACCCCCTTATTGTCTAATACGGTGTGGCTGACTGCTTAAGTCCCAGTTCTACTCTTAGCGGCCAGACATTGAAGTTCCTTCTACCTCTTTAACCTACTTTGAAATAGGAATAGTAATAACAACATCATAGAAAAATTGTGAGAAATAGATGAGTTAATGTAGGTATCTTTTTTAAACAACTGCTTAACAGAATGCATACTATGTTCCATGTAATCCTTTAAGTGCTTGTGATACTAAGTTATGTAATCATCATAACATCAGAGGTGTTCTGGAGCTGGCTCATTCTGACTTGTAAGAGCCAATTATTAAATATTCAAGAATTTTGTGAGCTGTTTGTGAAACTGTTGATCGCATGCCATAGGTACTGGTAGGAGTGTTTACGCCTTTGAAATTGGCAAAGACCACATAACTGGACAATCCTGTGAGGCAGGTGCTTTCATCATCAAACGGACTTTATAGCTGAGACCCTGAAAGTATAAGAAACGTGCCCATAAATCACTCAGTCACTGAGTGCCAGAGCTGAGAATCACACCCATTGAGTCTGACTTCTCAGTTTATGCACTTTATCTCTATACTACACTATGAATGTAAAACACTGCGTGGCAAGGGAGGAGATGAAGCAAAATGGCTGAATAGAATTTTCTAGTGATTGTCTCTCCAAAAAGAACACCAAATTGAACAACTATATACAAAAGAAAGCACATTTGTAAGAGTCGAAAATCAGGTTAGTGATCACAGTACTTGATTTTAACATCACAACAAGGTAAGAGGCACCAAATAGAGGAAAGAAAGTCTTGAATTGCCTATACCACCCCTCCACCATCCCTTAGCAGCACAGCATGGGGCAGAGAGAGAATCTGTGCTTGCGGAGGGAAAATGCATTGAGTGTGTAACTTAATTGGAATTCAGTGCTGCCCTGTCACAGCAAAAAGCAGCACAGGGAAGAATTCAGCTGGTGCCCATGGAGGAAGCATTTATGTCACTGCTACCCAGAAGGGAATTGTCCATCTCAGTGGTAGAAAATTGAGTTCCATTAACCCTACCACCATAGGTTAAAGCGCTCTGGGTTCCTAAATAAACTTGAAAGGCAGTTTAGGCTACAAGGGTTGTAATTCCTGGGCAAGTCCTGATGCTGCCGTGGGCTCAGAGCCAGCAGACTTGGGATACATGTAATCTAGTGAGACACCAGCAGCAGTGGCTAAGGGAGTGCTTGTGTCACCCCTCTCCCAACCCAAAGCAGTGCAGCTTGCAGCTCCAGGGGAGACTCCTTCATTTTTCATGAGGAGAGGAGAGAAGAGAATAAAGAGGACTTTGTCTTGCAATTTGGAAACCAGCTCAGTCACAGTAGAATAGGACATCAGAGCCTATTCTGTCTATAGACCCTGATTCTAGCTGTAGGCTGAATATAGCCTTAAAGGCTAAGGGACCCCTCCTTCCAGACCCCTCCTTCCAGGCACTAGCTCCTGGATGTTTATAAATACACACTGCCCTGAAAAGAAGAACCCGATCCTGGCAGGATTTAGCACCTGTTGATTAAGCAGCCTTTGGGACTTGAATAAACATCAGTGGCACACCGACAGTACTCCCCATGGGCCTGGGGAAGGACCCAAGGCTATGCTGGCTTCAGCACATTCCTAGCTATGGTAGCTATGGACAAAGATTCCTTCTGCTTGCAGAAAGGAGGTGGAAGAGTAAAGGGGGCTTTGTCTTAGAGCTTGGGTACCAGTTTGGCCACAGTAGGGTAGAGCACCAAATGGGCTCCTAGAGTCCTCACGTTCAGACCTTGGCTCCTGAGAAGCACTTTTGAACCCACCCTGGGCCACAAGGAAGCCCACTGTCCTGAAAGGGGAGACCCAGGCCTAGCAGCATTCATGACAAGCTGATTAAAGAGCCCTTGGGTCTTGGATGGACATTGGCAGTAGCCAGGCCGTATTTGCCATGGGCCTGGGGCAGCAGTGGCCATGAGGAGAGACTCCTTCTGCTTGAAGAAAGGAGAACAAAGGATAGGAAGAACTTTGTCTTGCAGCTTGGGTGCCAGCTCAACTACATTAGAATACAGCACCAAGTAATTTCCTTAGTTTCCCAAGTCCAGGCCCTGGCTCCCAGATAATATTTCTGGCTCTAACTGGGGCCAGCAGGGAGCTCATTTCCCTGAAAGGAAGGACATAAGCCTGCCTGGATTTGCCACCTGCTGACTGAAGAGCCCTACACTGGCAGGAGCCAAGCAATGGTTGCCAGAGGTTTTGGATGAAACCCAGTGCAGTCTCAGTGGTGGTGGTCACAGGGGTGCTTGTGTCACCCCTCCCCGAGCTCCAGGCAGCTCAGCATGGAGAGAGAGACTCTATTTGTTTAGGGTAAAGTAACGGTAGAGAAAAAAAGACTCTGCCTCATAATTCAGGGAATTCTAATGGATCTTATTGAAGATGACCAATATGGTAACTCCTTGAGTCTGCAAGAGTCACCGAATTACTGGATTTAGGATGTCCTTTTATGCAGATACAAATGCAGTGACCAAAGACTTAGATCACAACGCTCAATTATCTTTGAATACTTGGAAATCATTTCTAATACAGATGGTGGAAACAGGCCCAGGCTACAAAGGCTACAATAAATACCTAACTCTTCAATGCCTAGACATCAAAGAACATTACGAGCATGAAGACCATCCAGGAAAACATGACCTCACTGAACAAAATAAATAAGGTGCCAGTGACCTAACCTGGTGTGACAGAGGATTCAGAACAACTGTTTAGAGGAAGCACAATAAAATTCAAGATAACACACAGAAGTAATTCAAAATCCTATCAAATAAATTTAACAAAGAGGTTGAAATAATTTTTTTGAGACAGAGCCTCGCTGTATCGCCCAGGCTGGTGTGCACTGTCGTGATCTCGGCTCACTGCAATGCCCACCTTCCAAGTTCAAGTGATTCTCATGCCTCAGCCTCCCAAGTACCTAGAATTACAGGCGCGTGTCACTGGGCCTGGTTAATTTTTGTATTCTAGAGATGGGGTTTCACCATGTTGGCCAGGCTGATCTCAAACTTTTGACCTCAAGTGAACTACTACTTCAGCCTCTCAAAGTGCTAGGATTACAGGCATGAGCCACCACACCTGGCCTGAAATGATTTTTAAAAATCAAATGAAAATTCTGGACCTGAAAAATTACATAGTAAAAAATGCATTAGTCTCTCAAGAGCAGAATTGATCATGCAGAAGAAAGAATTGGTGACTAGAAACCACCCTATTTAAAAATAGACAAGCAGAGGAGACAAAAGAAGAAAGAATAAAAAAGAGTGAAGTACAACTACAAAACCTAGAAAATAATCTAAAAAGGCACACCTAAGAGTTGGTGACCTCAAAGAGGAAGTTGAGAGAAACACTGGGGTAGAAAGTTTATTCGAAGGAATAATAATAGAGAACTTCTTATACCTAGAGAAAGATATTAATATTCAAGTACAAGAATATTATAGAACACCAAGAAGATTTAACCCAAAGAAGGCTACCTTAATATATTTAATAATCAAACTCCCAAACGTCAAGGATAAAGAAACAATCCCAAGAGCAGCAAAAGAAAAGAAACAAATAACATACAAAGGTGCTCCAATGCATCTGGCATCAGATTTCTCAGTGGAAACCTTACAGGTCGGACAAGAGTGGCATAACACATTAAAAGTGCTGAAGGAAAAACTCTTTTATCTCAGAATAATATATCCAGTGAAAATATCCCTCAAATACGAAGTAGCAGTACTTTCTCAGGCAAACAAAAGCTGAGGGATTTCATCAACATCAAACCTGTCCTGCAGGAAATGCTAAAGGGAGTTCTCCAATCTGAAAGAAAAAGACATTAATGAGTCATAAGAAATCATCTGAAGATATAAAACTTACTACCGACAGTAAGTACACAGACAAACGCAGAATATTATAACACTGTAATTGTGGTGTGCAAACTACTCATATCTTGTCGACTCAGGATAAACCTATCAAAAGCTAATAACCACAACAACTTATCAAGACATAGTATAATAAGATATGAATAGGAACAACAAAAAGTTTAAAAGTGGAGTGGGTTGAAGTTAATTTGTAAAGATTTTATTAGTTTTCTCTTTGCTTGTTTGTTTGTTATTGCAATTAGTATTGTGTTGTCATCTGTTTAAAATAATGGTCCGTAGGATGTTATTTGCAAGCCTCATGATAACCTCAAATTTAAAAAGCCTACAACAGATCCACAAAAAATAAAAAGCAAGAAATTAAAACAAAGAAGAAAAAACACCTTCAAAGGAAGAAAGGAAGGAAGGGAGGGAGGGAAGGTAGGAAGGTAGGAAGGAAGGAAGAAAGGAAGGAAGGAAGGAAAGAAAGAAGGAAGGAGAAAAAAGAAAGGAAGGAACTATAAAACAACCAGAAAACAAATAACAAAATGCAGGAGTCTTTATCAATAATAACTTTGAATGTAAATGGACTAAAATTTCCAGTAAAAGACATAGAGTGGCCAAATGAATAATTTTAAAAAGACCCAAATATTTTTAACCTACAAGAAACACACTTCACCTGTAACATCTATAAAGACGTACATAGACTGAAAATAAAAGGATGAAAAAAGATATTCTATGCAAATGAAAACCAAAAAGCAAGAGTAGCTATACTTGTATTAGACGAAACAGACTTCAATACAAAGCTATACAAAGAGATAAGCAAGGTCATTATATAGTGACAAAGAGGTCAATTCAGCAAGAGGATATAATAATTGTAAATATATATGCACTCAACACTAGATCAACCAGATATATAAAGCAAATATATGTTTCGTTAAGAGTAGTCAAGTTTAGTAGTGAAAAAGGGGGAAGAATATAACAAGGAATTCAATATGTAACTGATGGTGATCAATTGAGATAACTGACGGTGATCAATTGAGATAACTGAGTACCCTAGGACTAGCCAAAAGCAAATATTAGAGCTAAAGAGAGAGATAGACCTCAGTACAATGATAGCTGGAGGTTTCAGCACCCCACTTTCAGCCATTGGACAGATCAACCAGACAGAAAACCAACAAAGAAACATTAGACTTAATCTGCACTATAGACCTAAGGGACCTAATAAATATTCACGAATATTTCATCCAGTAGCTGCAGATTGCACATTCTTCTCCTCAGCACACAGATTATTCTCAAGGATAGACCATATGTTTGGCAATAAACAAGTCTTTAAAAATTCAAAAAAAAAAAATCGTATCAAGTATCTTATTTGACCGCAATGAAATAAAACTAGAAATCATAACAAGAGAAACATTGGAAACTGTACAAACACATGGAAATTACACAATATGCTCCTGAATGATCAGTGGATCAGTCAAGGATGCCCACTTTCACCATTATTATTGAACATAGTACTGGAAGTCCAACACAGAAAAATCAAACAAGAGAAAGAAACGGCACTTAAATTAGAATGAAAGAAGTAAAAGTATCTTTGTTTGCAGATGATACAATCTTTTATTTGGAAAAATTTGAAGACTCCATCAAAAAACTATTTAATAAATTCAATAAAGTTGCAGGATACAAAATCAACATATAAAAATCTGTCACATATCTATATGTCAACAGCAAACAATCTGAAAATAAAATCAAGCAAATAACCCCATTTGCACTAACTACAAGTAAAAGAAAATACTTAGAAATTAACCAAAGTAGTAAAAGATCTCTACAATGAGAACTGTAAAACATTAATGCACGCACTTGAAGAGAACACAAAAATAAATGGAAAGATATTTCATGTTCATGGATTGGGAGAATCAATATTATTAAAAAGTTCTTACTTTCCAAAGCAATCTATAGATTCAATGCAATCCTAATCAAAATACCAATGGCATTCTTCATAGAAATACGAAAAATAATTCTAAAAGTTACGTGGAACCACAAAAGACTAAGAATAGCTAAAGCCATTCTGAGCAAAAAGAGCAAAACTAGAGGAATCATGTTACCTGACTTCAAATTATACTACAGAGCTATAGTAACCAACACAGCATGGTACTGGCATAAAAACAGACACATAGACCAATGGACAAGAATTTCCATTTGATTTTTGGAAACAAATCCATACTCATTTTATGAACTCATGCAGTGAACTCATTTTAAGGTACTCATGCAGTGAACTCATTTTAAGGTACCAAGAACAGACACTGGGAAAAGGACAGCCTCTTCAATAAATGGTGCTGGGAAAATGAAATATCCATATGCAGAAGAATAAATCTAGACCCCTGTCTCTTCAGCACATGCAAAATCAAATCAGAATGGATTAAAGACTTAAATCTAAGACCTCAAGCTATGAAACTACTAAAAGAAAATACTGGGGACATGCTTCAGGACATCAGTCTGGGCAAAGATTTTTTGAGTAATATCCTAAAAGCGTAAGGCAACCAAGCAAAAATAGACAAATGAAATTATAAATGAAGTTAAATAGTTTCTACACAGCAAGGAGAACAATCATCAAATTGAAGAGAAAACCCATATAATTGGAGAAAACATTTGCAAACTCTACATCTGACAAGGGATTAATAACCAGAATATATAAGGAGGTCAAAGAACACAATAGGAAAAAAATCTTATAATCTGATTTTAAAATGGGCAAAAGATCTGAATAGACATTGCTCAGAATGTCTGAGATTGTGTCAGAATAGCACACAAATGGCAAACAAGTGTATAAAAAAGTCCCTAACATCATTGATCATCAGAGAAATGCAAATCAAAATTACAATGAAATGTCATGTCATTCCAGTCAAAGGACTTTTATCCAGAAGACAGGCAATAATAAATGCTGGCAAGAATGTGGAGAAAAGGGAATCCCATTCAGTGGTGTTTGGAATGTAAATTAGTACAGTCACTATATATAACAGTATGGAGGTTTCTCAATAAACTAAAAATAGAACTATCATACAATCCGACCATTCCACTACTGGGCAAATACGCTCCACAAAAGGAAATCAGTATATTGAAGAAATATCTGCACTCCCATGTTAATTGCAGCACTATTCACAATAGCCAAGATTTGGAAACAACTGAAGTGTTCACCAACAGATGAATGGATAAGGAAAATGTGGTACATATACACAATGGAGTACTATTCAGCCATAAAAAAAATAGATTCTGTCATTTGCAACAACATGGATGGAACTGGAGGTCTTTATGTTAATGTGAAATAAGCCAGACATGGAAAGACAAACTTTTGCATGTTCTCACTCATTTGTGGCTGCTACAAATTAAAGCAATTGAACTCATGGAGATAGAGAGTAGAATGATGGTTACCAGAGTCTGGGAAGGGTATTTGTGGAGGAAGGGAGTGGAGATGACTAATAGATTAAAAATTTAGTTAGATAGAATGAATAAAATCTGGTGTTTGATAGCATAACAGGCTGACAATAATTTATTGTATGTTTTAAAATAACTGAAAGAGTATAATTGGAATGTTTGTAACACCAAAAATAATAAATGCTCGAGGTGATGGATACTCCATTTACCCTGATATGACTATTATGCATTATATGCCTGTTTCAAAGTATCTCATATACCCCATAAATATATATACCTACTATGTGCACATAAAAATAAAAAATTAAATACACTGAATAGTAAGTACTCAATAAATTTTAGCTATTGTTAACATTTAAAAAGGCATTTCCCTCATTGCTTCTCTATCTTCCTCTGTTCTTTCTCTGTTTTATCTCACTTCTCACACAAACTTTACTTTGTGTCTTTACTAGGTCTTTATGTGTCATATAAGAAGCAATATTTTTAAAATTATTATAGTTTCCATCATACATTGAAATCATTAGAAAGAGTTACAGATTTGGATTGTCACATCTTTTAGTTTGCATGGGTTTTGGTGAAGAAGGCAGGGCAGAGGCTCATTAGCTGTTATCTAAGATGCTGGGAGCAGAGGTAGGCATGCAGGTCATAAGAATGTCCCCGTAACTACTACAAATGAAAATAAGTCTATAAAGAGCAAGAGTGACAGCAATAGTGGAGTAATGTAGTTGTTTCATTTCTTCCTTGAGTTTATACCAGTGCATGTGATTTTGGACTTAAATGTGAGAGACAAACTTAGGTGTGCCTCTTGTGAAATGTAGAACCTCTGGGAAAGTAAATATACTAAGTCTGTTTCTTCAACAATAAAATGTAAATAGTCGTAATAATATTTTTTTTCTGACTTGAGGTGATACACGCATACTTTTTTTTATTGTGCTTCACAGATTTGGGTTTTTTGTTTGTTTGTTTTTTTTCAAATTGAAGGTTTATAGCAACTCTGCATTGAGCAAGTCTAGCAAGCACTGTTTTTCCAAAAGCATGTGTTCATTTCATGTCTCTGTGTCACATTTTCATAATTCCCACAATGTTTCAAACTCTATTATTATTATTATTATTATTAAATCTGTTATGGTGCTCTGTGTTCTTTGATGTTACTATTGTTAATTGTTTTTGGGTATCTTGAACCATGCCTGTATAACACATTTAATCCAGAAATGTTGTGTATATTCTGACTTCTGCAACAACTGGTCATATCTCTCCCTTTTTTGGGGCCTCCCAATTTCTTAAGAGACAACAATATTGAAACTAAGCCAGTAAGCAACCCTACAATGCCCTTTAAAATGTTTTCAAATGGGCCAGGTGCAATGGCTCACACCTGTAATCCCAGCACTTTAGGAGGCTGAGGCAGGTAGATTACCTGAGGTTGGGACTTGGAGGCCAGTCTGACCAACATGGAGAAACCCCATCTCTACTAAAAATACAAAATTAGCCAGGTGGGGTGGTGCATGCCTGTAATCCCAGCTACTCAGGAGGCTGAGGCAGGAGAATTTCTTGAACCCAGGAGGCAGAAGTTGCGCTGAGCCAAGATTGCACCATTGCAATCCAGCCTGGGCAGCAAGAGTGAAACTCCATCTCAAAAAAATAAAATAAATATTTTCAAATGAAAGGAAATGTTGCACATCTCTCACATTGAATCAAAAGCTAGAAATGACTAAGCTTAGTGAGGAAGGCACAAAGCCATACATTTAGCCAAGTTGTGAAATCAAAGAAAAAAATTCTGAAGAAAATTAAAAATGAGACTTCAGTGAACACATGAATGATAGGAAAGCAAAACAGCCTGTTGCCAATATGAAGAAAGTTTTAGTGGTCTGGATAGACCAAACCAGCTGCAACATTTTCTTAAGCCAAAGCCTAATGTAGTGAAGGCTAAGAAAGCTGAGGAAATTGTAGGAGAAAAGTTTCAAGCTACTAGAGGTTAGTTCATAAGGTTTAGGAAAACTACCAAATCCACAATATAAAAGTATAAGGTGAAGCAGCAAGTGCTGATGTAGGAGCTGCAGCAAGTTATTCAGAAAATCTAGCTAAGATGACTGATGAAGGTAGCTACAGTAAAAAACAAATTGTCCAAGTAGACAAACAACCTTCTCTTGGAAGAAGATCCCATCTAAGACTTTCATAGCAAGAGAGGAGAAGTCAATGCCTGGCTTCAAAGCTTGAAAGAATAGGCCGACTCTTATTAGGAGTTAATGCAGCCGGTGGCTTTAGGTTGAAGTCAATACTCATTTACCTTTCTGCAGATCCTAGGACCCTTAAGAATTATGCTAAATCCACTCTGCCTGTGCTTCATTAATAGAATGACAAAGCCTGGATGACAGCACATCTATTTATAGTATGGCTTGCTGAATATTTCAAATCCATTCTTGAAATCTGCTCAGAAAAAAAAAAAAAAAACTATTTTTTTAAACACTACTACTCATTGACAATGTACTTTGTCACTCAAGAGCTCTGATGAAGACATATAAAGAGATTCATGTTGTTTGCTTTTTAAAAAAACTTTTAAGTTCAGGGGTACATGTGCAGGTTTGTTACATAGGTAAACTTATGTTATGGGGATTTGTTGTACAGATTATTTCATCACCCAGGTATTAAGCCTAGTACCCATTAATTACTTTCCCTGATCCTCTCACTCCACCTTCCACCCTCTGATAGGCCTCAGTGTCTGTTTTTCCCCTCTATATGTCCATGTGTTCTCATCATTTACTTGCCACTTATAAGTGAGAGCATGCACTATTTAATTTTCTGTTACTGTGTTAGTTTGCTAAGAATAATGGCCTCCAGCTCCTTCTATGTCCCTGCAAAGGACATGATCTCATTCATTTTTATGGCTACCCAGTATTCTATGGTGCATATGTATCACATTTTCTTTATCCAGTCTATTATTGATGGGCATTTAGGTTGATTCCACGTCTTTGCTATTGTGAACAGTGGTGCAATGAACATACATATGCATGTGTCTTTATAACAGAAAACAATTTATATTCCTTCAGGTATATACCCAGTAATGGAATTTCTGGGTGAAATGGTATTTCAGTCTTTAGCTCTTTGAGGAATCATCACACTGTCTTCTGCAACGGTTGAACTAATTTACACTCCCACCAACAGTGTATAAGCATTCCTTTTTCTCCACAACCTTGCTGGCATCTGTTATTTTTTTATCTTTTTAATAACAGCCATTCTGACTGGTGTGAGATGGTGTCTCATTGCGTTTTTGATTTTCATTTCTCTAATGATCGGTGATGTTGAGCTGTTTTTCATATGCTCGTTGGCCTCATGTATGTATTCTTTTAAGAAGTGTCTGTTCATATCTTTTGCCCACTTTTTAATGGTGTTGTTTGGTTTTTCCTTGTGCATTTGTTTAAGTTCCTAATAGATGCTGGATATTACACCTTTGTCCAACACATAGTTTGCAAAATTTTTCTTCCATTCTGTAGGTTGACTGTTCACTCTTTTGATAGTTTCTTTCAAAGAAGAAGTATCTCTTTCATTTAACTAGGTCCCACTTGTTAATTTTTGGTTGTGTTGCAATTGCTTTTGGCATCCTCATCATGAAATTTTTGCCTGGTCCTACAACCAGAATGGTAATTCCTATGTTATTTTTCAG
Source organism: Papio anubis (assembly GCF_008728515.1). Taxonomy (NCBI): domain Eukaryota; kingdom Metazoa; phylum Chordata; class Mammalia; order Primates; family Cercopithecidae; genus Papio; species Papio anubis. The sequence continues at coordinate 99,536,181 of NC_044987.1, read as the reverse complement.
GGTTTTTATAGTTGTAGGTATTACATTTAAGTATTTAATTTATTTTGAGTTGATTTTTGTGTATGGCATAAGGAAGGGGTCCAGTTTCAATCTTCTGCATATGGCTAGCCAGTTATCCCAGCACCATTTATTAAATAGGAAATCCTTTTTCCATTGCTTGTTTCTGTCTGCTTTGTCAAAGATCAGATGGTTGTATGAATATGGCATTATTTCTGTGCTTTCTATTCCATTCTATTGGTCTGTGTAACTGTTTTTGTACCAGTATCATGCTGTTTTGGTTACTGTAGCCTTGTAGTGTAGTTTGAAGACAGGTAATGTGATGCCTCCAGCTTTGTTTATTTTGCTTAGGATTGTCTTGGCTATTTGGGATCTTTTTTGGTTCCATATGAATTTTAGAATAGTATTTTTGAATTCTGTGAAGAATGTCATTGATAGTTTCATAGAATGGCATTGAATCTATAAATTACTTTGGGCAGTGTGGCCAGTGTGACAATATTGATTCTTCTGCCTATCTATGAGCAAGTAATGTTTTTCTATTTGTTTGTATCATCTCCAATTTCTTTGAGCAGCGTTTTGTAATTCTTATTGTAGATATCTTTTATCGCACTGGTTAGCTGTATTCCTAGGTATTTTATTCTCTTTGTGGCTCTTATGAATGGGATTGCATTCTTGATTTGGCTCTCAGCTTAGATGTTCTTCGTGTACAAGAGTACTACTGATTTTTTACATTGATTTTGTATCCTGAAATTTTGTTGAAGTTGTTCATCAGATCAAGGAGCTTTTGGGCAGAGACTATGGGGATTTGTAAGTATAGAATTATATTGTCTGCAAACAGTGGTAGTTTGACTTTCTCTTTTCCTACTTGAATGCATTTTCTTTCTTTCTTTTGCTGGATTGCTGAGGCCAGGCCTTCCAGTACAGTATTGAATAGTAGTTGTAAGAGAGGGCATCCTTCACTTGTTCTGGTTTTAAGGGGAAATGCTTTCACTTTTTGCCCATTCAGTATGATGTTGGCTGTGGGTTATCATAGACAGCTCTTATTATTTTGAAGTATATTCTTTTAATACCTAGTTTGTTGAGTGTTGACATAAAGGAATGTTGAATTTTACTGGAAGCCTTTTCTGCATCTATTGAGATAATCATTTGGTTTTTGTTTTTGGTTCTGTTTATATGATAAATCACATTAATTGATTTGCATATGTTGAACCAACCTTGCATGCCAGGGATAAAGCCTACTTGATCATGGTGGATTCACTTTTTAATGTGCTGCTGGGTTTGGTTTGCTAGTATCTTGTTGATGATTTTTGCATGTATGTTCATCAAGAATGTTGGCTTAAAGTTTTCTTTTTTGTTGTATCTCTGCCAGGTTTTGGTATCAAGATGATGCTGGCCTAACAGAATGAGTTAGGGAGGAGTACCTCCTCCTCAATTTTTTCAGAATCATTTCAGAAGAAATGGCACCAGCTCTTCTTTATACATCTGGTAGAATTTGGTTGTAAATGCACCTGGTCCTGGGCTTTTTTTGGTTTGCAGGCTTTTTATTATTGATTCAATTTTGAAACTTATTATTGGTCTTCTCAGAGATTCAACTTCTTCCAAGTTTAGTCTTCAGAGGTTATATGTCTCTAGGAATTCATCAGTTTCTTCTAGGTTTTCTAGCTTGTGTGCATGGAGGTGTTCTTAGTAGTCTCTGAGACCTTTTTGTATTTCTATGGTATCAGTGGTAATGTCCCCTTTGCCATTTCTAATTATGTTTATTTGGATCTTCTCTCTTTTAGTTCTTTATTAGTCTAGCTAACAGTCTATCTCTCTCTCTCTCTCTTTTTCTTTTTTCAAAAAAACCAACTCCTGGATTCATTGTTCTTTTGTTAAGTTTTTTTGTCTAGAATTTAGAGATCTTTATATATCACTTCACATTAAAAACATATTGGTTTTGAATATTGTATGTTCTCACTTATAAGTGGGAGCTAAACAATGACAACACATGGACCAAAGAGGGGAACAAAGGACATCAGGGTCTATTTGAGGGTGGAGATTGGGAAGTAGAAGAAGATGAAATAAAATACCCATCAGGTACTATGCTTATAACATGGGTGACTGAATAGTCTGTATACCAAATTGCCACGACCTAAAGTTTACCTAAAAATCAATCCTGCATATGTACCACTAAATTGAAAATTAATGTGTGTATATATATATATAAATTTTAGTGCTTAATAGCATCTTTATCATATGGATGTCAAGTACTTTGTTTAATCAGTCTCTTATTGATAGACTTAGGTTAATTCCAGATTTCTGCTATCCAAATATTGCTTCATTATGTACCTAAGGTTACATTCTTAGCAAACATGTCAAAGTATATATATATATATAAACTGAGTTCCACTAATATGAATTTCCAATGGTAGTGAGTCAGTTTATATATAATTTCTTCAATTGTGTAGTATTTAACCATTCCCTCAGTAACCATTTTATGAGCTCCTATTAAGTGTTAGGCATTACTTTAGGCAAAAATATATATATCTATATATAGTAGCAAGTTAGAGAAACATTACTACTATACTTATGGAGCCCACTTTTAATTTGACAAAAAATAGACAATAAAGAAAAATAGATGGAGAGATGACTAGACTAAAATATGGATGAATGAATGGATAAATATGTAGGTAGGTAGATAGATAAATAGATAGATGTAAAGGAAAATTACATAGTATGATTAGCAATATGTAGTATATATGGGGTAGTAGAATAGACAGTAACTGGGAAAAGAGAATTAAAGCAAATGCTTGTTCTGAAAAGGTGCTTTTAATGAGACTTCAAAAAGCAAAGTACAAAACTGATCACATCAAAAAGAACATTACAAAACTGATTGTGCCAGCAAATGTTTCATTAGTATTATTTTTCTTTAAAGCAGTTATTTATGTTGTATAATTTTTATGTGTTTTAATCATTTGCTTTTATTTTTCTACCAAGTGGTTCTCCATCTTCTTTACCTGTTTTCTACTGAACTGCAGATATTTTCCTCATTGATTTATGAGATAAAGCCTTTACTTTTCTTCATTTGTTTGTTTCATTTTTTGAGATAGAAGTTCACTTCGCCATCAGGCTGGAGTACAGTGGTGCAATCTTGGCTCACTGCAACCTCCACCTCCTGGATTTAAGGGATTCTCCTGCCTCAGCCTCCTGAGTAGCTGGGACTACAGGCACATGCCACCATGCCCAGCTAATTTTTTGTATTTTCGGTAGAGATGAGTTTCACCATGTTGGCCAGGATGGTCTCGATCTGTTGACCTCAAGATCCACTCACCTTAGCCTCCCAAAGTGCTGGGATTACAGGCATGAGCCACCGCACCTGGCCACCTTTACTTTTCTAAATGATTAAACTGAATTATCAAATTGCTCTAAAATTTATACATTAATATTTGGGGAGAAAACTGAGGATGTTTAATTTTTCATAATAATACTCTTGAATTTGACAACCATATGACTTGGCTACAGATAAACTTTGCTGTATTTTCTTTAAAAAGACTTTTTTTTTTTTTTGAGAAAAAGTGCCAGTAACATAATCTCTATCAACATACAAAGCACAGCACTGAGCTATGATTTACAAAGAAAACCACAGAAAAATCTCTATAATAAGGATCAAATATTTAGTATGTCATACCACATTTTCTAAGCACAAGGAACATCAATTTATATTTCTTTCTAGAATTGAATCCCAACCTTGCCACTCACTAAGGCAAAGGCAAGTTGAGATATGAAAAGTGATGTATCAACTGTGATGACTATCTTCTTTTCTGTTTTTTGAACTCTGAAAGATAAGACAAAGAAATTAATATAAATTTGAAAGATTTTTATAGTTCATATATTTTAAGTGGGAAAGAAATGAGAAATATCAAACATCACTTCATATTAGGGTTTTTGACTGTTGAGGCTCCTTTCAACAGCCTTTGATGTTATGATGCCAGCAGACAACTTTCAATAGATCCTTGGCAAGTCCAAGATTTCCTTAGTTTATTTTGTGCTACACTCCCCACCAAAACATGATATCTAACAGAACTATATGGATTGTGAGGCTGAGACTACTGGTAGAATGTTGACCTTCAAATCTTCACCCATGGTAGATAAGTGACTACATGAGCTTAATTTTTGGTTTCTGTCATTTAAAATTTATTTTTTTATTTGCTCCTCTGCATTTAGAAAAGACATATCCCTTTGTCCTTAGTGATCAGAAACCAGAATAAACAGACCTGATATTTAACCTCAGCTCCACTATTCAGTAATACCATTGTATTACATAATGATACATGTATAATTGAATAATTTCTCTGATCTTCAATATCTTGATTTTTGTAAAATAGCTACAAAATTCCTATATGGTGGAATTGTGAGAATTAAATGAAAGAATGTTGCACCACACTTGTCGGAGTACCTGCACACAGCATTGATAAAGGTTATTATTACTTTTATCACATTTATTGCATTTTATACTTACACATATTAATACTATATTCCAAATGTATCCCCTATCCCCAGTCCCCAGTACACATACATTCCTTATTCCCAGTGTATTTAGAGAAGAGGAATTTTTAACGAGCAAGGTTGGTAAAAGTAGTTATGTGACTACGTTATAATTCAACACTGTTAGTTTTCTGTATTTTTCTTCTATTTTCTACAGGAAAGGGATGCAAAAAAAAAGTACTAACCAGTATTTGAACTGTACATGACCCATTGGTGAACTTCTCATGTTTTTGGCCATGTGAAAAAAAGAAAAATCAGAATTTCATATGCATTATGGGGTCTTGTTTTGCTTTATTTTAGCCCTAGTTTTTGTATGCTGGAAAATAGCATATAAAGTAGAAATAACCATGTGCTTGAGCAGGATGGGAAGGGGGATAAAGAAGACAGTTACTTAGGCAAATTAGAATATACTAGAGCAATGGAAAATATAGGTAATTTTAATGAAACTGTTTCTCAATTAAAAGTTCTAGCTATTCATTTCAGAACACCATAAGGAAGAATGATAAAAACCATACACCCACACAATCTTTAGATTTTTACTCTCTTGGAACCACATATGCCAAATTTCCAAGTAAATGTCAGTTTCCTTTTTATTCAACATATTAAAATCATCTTTAAATACTATAATTGTCCTAAAACACGAAGTTACTCCTCACTATTGCTCCTTGGAGAAAATTCACAAAATAAAGGAGAGAAGAAATTCATATTATTACAATTGATAAGGTCTTTTCAACTGCCCAGCTGTTCACCTAAAACATGTTCAATACTAAAAGCAGTACTTTATGATTAACAAAAATTTCCTGTCACAAACCATGTCTAATCACTGGTGACCTTGTTTATACTGGGACCTGTGATAAAAAGGGCTTCCATATACTGTGTTCAACCAGGACAATTAAAATTATATTGCCTGCCTACTTTATGTAAAGTACTGCTCAAGGCATTGGGTAGAAAAGAGAACAATGCAGTCCATATACCTGCTTCCCTAGATTTATATTCTGAAATAGTACAAATTTTAAATCTCTTTAATTCATACAACACCCCTGTGAAGTTAGTTGGTTGATTTTTTTGCCCATTTGAGAAATTAAATAACAGGCTTATATACATTAAGCACCTTGACTAACAGATACGGAGTTCGGGGTTTTTTTATTCTATAATCCATGTTATTTTTATTATATTGTGGAAAGACAAAGTGTTCTTTATTTTTGGACAACTACTATAGACTGTCCAAAGAAAAGATAGCATACCTGACTACAAACTTGTTTCCTGGGTACAAAGAATTTGCTGATGGCAAAGTGGTATCTATTAATCCTGAGACAATCTAAAGTCTCCAATTCCTGCAGAGTTAGATAATATGTTCCTGGGAGAAATCTAGAGTGCCAAAACACTACCTGTCACATTTGGGCTGTAAAGTCTACCTTAATAAAGAGGAGGAAAAGGTGTGAAAACACCCTTTGGTCCTTTGTAACTGGTTACTCATCTTGAAACAGGAAACAGGAAAAGGATGAACGCAGACACAAAGCAAACAGCATTCATCTATGGCTTTCTGGAGGCTTCTAAGTGATGGGATGAGTCATCTCTGCTATACTGTAAATTTCTAACAACAGGAGTCTCCTTCTCTTTTTATAGTCTAGTGACCAGAAACAGAACGAAGCCTTTTCCTACCAGACTCCCCCAAATCTTATTTTTAATGAAGATAACTCTGAATAGATGAGATTCATGTACAGTTTATTCAGAAATGTTGGAGTAAGTTTAGGTAATATTAACAAATTCCCTGCTGTCATTTTCATTTTTAAAAAAATTACTTTCGAAATGATTTCTTCATGAGAATATTACCAAAAGAAGTTTTCTGAGGAATGAGATTAGTATGAGTGTACAAGATAGTCCTCATATTCATTTCAATGCTGAATTACCATTTTGGTCATATAGATTGCTGCTTTTAGAGCACATCAGATTAAAACTTATTTAAAACTTCTGTCCTCTGGAAATCAGTAGCATGTATTCAACAGAACTTTATTTAGTCCTTTGAAATATCCTACAAAAGAGGAAAGACTTCTGTAGTCAATTAAGTTTGATAAATACTCCAAATATTATTTTAACTCGTGGAGAGTCATATACATAAAAGCATGCTAAATTATCTGAACTGCCCCACAGAAGTTGGATCCAACTAATTTTATTTAGTTCAATGACTCCAAAACATATCTTACTACAAAACCCTTTTTCACATTGAACTTATTTACTACCTTTAGAACCTGTTCTTTGGAGATATAATTTCAATTGCTATGATACAAGTCAAGCTGTTTCCAAACAGCCGCATCTTCATATGAACAATATAGTCAAGAGTTGTACTAGTTCCATGTAAAAAAAAATGTAAAAGCATTTTAGAAAGTATCAATCACAGAAATTAAAAATAGATGTGATAGGGTTTAAGTTTAGAAAATCTAAAACAAGATTTCCACAGTTTGATGAATTATCTCCAGCTTTAGAAAGGTAAGAGTTGTAGGGCATATCTAGGGAACCACCTGTAATTATGAATGGATTTAAGAATGATGGTGTCTGCATGTTCTCACTTATAAGTGGGACCTAAATGATGAGAACACATGAACATAGAAGGGAACAACACACACTGGGGCCTATCAGAGGGTGGAGAAACGGAAAAGTGAGAGGACAGGAAAAATAACCAATGGGCACTAGGCTTAATACCTGGGTGATGAAATAATCTGTACAACAAACCCCTATGACACAAGTTTACCTATGTAACACACGTGCACAAGTGCCCCTGAATTTAAAACAAACGTTAAAAAGAATGATGGTGTCAAACTCAAGTGCTTCTGGGAGAGGAGTAAACAGATTATTTCAGATTATAACCTATTTTAAACTGTTGTCCTTATTTAAAACCTTTGTCCATTTATCATAAAACAACGCTTGCAGATTATTGACTTTATGGTGTATTTATGATCCATTGTTTTGTGACAAATGGACAAAGGTTCTAGGGAGCAAAAACACAGACTTAAGAAGACTTAAACTGCCATTGTGTTGTTTTCAAAGCTACTGTAATAGCTCCATAAATGATATCTCAGCTTTCAATCATTTCCTAACTCACCCTCTGCACAGGAGCTAGAGTGATTATTTAAAAATGTAAATTACATTGCATGATTTCCTTTCTGAAAATCTTCCAATCAGATCCACAATTTTTACCCTCATCTGTAAAGCCTTACTGGTCTGTCCTCTGATTCCCTCTGAACACATTTTTTACTCAGTTCCAGCCGATGCTGATTTTCTCACGAAGCTGTGAAAATTCCAAGCAATTTCCCACATCAGGGTTTTGCTCTCCTGATTGCTTTTGTCTGGAGTGCTTTTTCTATAGCTGTACATGCGTTTCTTTACATATCTCGCTTCAGATGTGCGTATCATGGTGAGGACGTCCCTGACCACTCTCCTCCACTCCCTTTCCCTGATTCACTCTTTTTTTTTTTTTTTTTTTTTTTGAGATGGAGTCTGACTCTGTCGCCCAGGCTGGAGTGCAGTGGTGAGATCTCGGCTCACTGCTGCAAGCTCCGCCTCCCGGGTTCACGCCATTCTCCTGCTTCAGCCTCCCCAGTAGCTGGGACTACAGGCGCCGCCACCACGCCCAGCTAATTTTTTTGTATTTTTAGTAGAGACGGGGTTTTACTGTTTAGCCAGGATGGTCTCGATCTCCTGACCTCGTGATCCGCCCGTCTCGGCCTCCCAAAATGCTGGGATTACAGGTGTGAGCCACCGCACTCGGCCCGATTCGCTCTTCTGCATTGCACTTAGCACTAGCTGATATTATACTTCAGATTTATGTGTCTACTTACTCTCTCCACATTAACTGAAGTGATACTAAATGCTGTGAGACATAAGCCTTGAAGTTTTAACAGCATAGTACAATAGAGGATAGTTTTTTCCCAGTTGTATGAATCTGAATGTTGGTGGCAGCAGCAAGATGAGGCTGGGGATCTGCTCCATACAGTCATTCAGGAATAAAGACTGACTTCTGTAAGCCTGTGGCATTCAAGTTTGTCCAGGCGTCTTCATATAGCAAGCAGGCAAGGGAAGAGAGAAGAATCAATGGTATGTGGGAAACATGTATTAGCCAGGCCCAAAATAGTGCACATCACTTCCTTTCACACTCCTTTGGCCACAACTCAGTCCTATGGACACACATTACCATAGAAAAAAACTGGGATATGTAGTTCAGCAGTCTGTCAAGAAAAAGCAGAAAGGTTTGGTGAATAGCTACCTATGTTCTGTCACAGTTACTCAGGTTAGAAGGTAGATTTCACGCAGGCAGGGATTTTGTTTCGGCTGCTATTATATCGCCATCATCTAGGACAATGTCTGGCAAGTAGTACTCTACTAAAAACTATATATTCAACTTAAAAAATAAGTATAAAGACCTCATACAATGCTTAGTATGTATCAGACACTGGTCTGTGTGCTTGACACGGAGCGCTCTTCAAAATGACCCTATGTGGTGGAGGCTATTAGTGTCTACATTTTACAGATGAAGTTCATGAGGCAAAGAGATGAAAAACATTCCTGAAGTCATAGAGCTAGTAAAAGTTGGAGTATAGACTTGAATCCAGTTTATCTGGATCCAGAACTCATGTACTTAGCTGCATTACACAGTACTACTCTAGACATGGACTGAATGAGTAATTACATAAACAGGAAATTTCAAAAAGTTAGACGAATCCATTCTCTTCAAGATATGCACCGTTATAAAAAGTTAAGTCTTCCATGATGTAGGTATAATCAGAAGCAGAAGAGTGTCATACAATGACAGTGAAAAAGAAATTCACCTGGGTGAACATTTGAATTTGGCACATCTAACAATTGTCATAACTACATTTCTAAGATTTTCTGCTTCTCCATCCTAATCATATAATACATTTTTCATGCTCTAGCAAAGTAAATACAATTAGAATCCCTTCCAGTTTTATTAAATGTCTTAATTCTTTATTTTCTATTGTTTTGGCTATTTCATTTGGAAGGATGCTTGAAAAGCCCTTTAATAAGAAAGTTCACCTTCTGTCTTACATCTCAATAAGAGAGGACTTAGGTGTAGGATTTATAGACTGAAGAAGAAATGTTAAGCCTAAATTCTAATTCAGAAATATATTTTTTGATATGTCTTTAAATGTCATCTACAAAACCCACCTCTTTCTTGATATAATAAAAATATGTATAAATTAAACAATATAGCACAGACACACGTTGCATTCTGACTTTTGTGTACAGGGTCATGGTTTCTGCACCGAAAAGAATGTAACACAGGAAATAAGAGCAATTATGAGATGCTACAATGTATTAAAATGTTTTAATTTATAAAAGCCTTTGTTTTTTGTTTGTACATTTAAAAAATAGTGTCAAGCCTATTATTTATGAGTGAAAAGTCTATAGTTGCTTAGTTACTTTAAAAGTTATAAATACGTGGGATTTTGTGACTCAACCAGATATTGGTTGACTAACCGAGCAAAAGTTTCCAATGAGTATTGATAATGATCAGATGAATGGGTTTAGTGATTTCTACTGATTTTCAGTGGCCAGATCACTATTATCCTATATGGTTTTGTTCCTGCTTTGTTGCTGCTGCTGCTTTTAGGTAGCCCAGGAGGGAGGGAAGAAGGAAAGATAAAAGGGAGAGAAGAAAGAAATAAAGTAAAAATTTGAGATAAGTACTCTGAATTGTGTTAATCCTTTTTTCTCATGCCTTGCTCTCTGCTGACTGGCTGGATGGCTTGCATATTTATGTATGCATATGCATATATATGTACATATTTAAGTATTATAGATTTATCTGGTGACTTCAGTACTCTGCCAGAAGTATTATGTGTTAATTAATGTGCTTATAATTGCTTGAATATTGCAAGTAACCACAAAACAATTATGAGTATACACACCCAACGAGATAGAATGTAGACAGCAAAATAAAATATAATTACCTTCTTTCCCTACTCACACTTGGTGGTGTATTACTGTGAAATAGTGAAGTAGACTGCTCTTAAAATCTTTTATTATGTCCTCAAAACTTATTTTCTCAATCTTCTCAAACTCTAGCCTACTGGCCTTATGGATAATAATACCCATTGGCTTACTTTGTGTGTGTGTGTGTGTGTGTGTGTGTGTGTGATCTTCTGAAACCATTATTAAAAGCTTTACTAAAATGTTTCAATTGTGTCCTTGCTAAGCAAATGTTCCCAGTAACCACAAACTTAATATTTAGAAATCATTTGGCAGTCTTAAGACCTTTGAAAACATTATAGGTGCCCTTAAATATAAAATGTAACAGGATCCCCATCAGCATCCTCTGTGTACATACTAAAACACAGCAAGGAAAAATACCAGGTTAGGTTTTCCCATCTGAAGCACCAAGGACTGCAGAATTGTATCCACTAAGAACGTTTTTGTTGTTGTTGTTTGTGTAAGCCATCCAGCCAGTCAGCAGACAGTGATGTATGATAAAGCCTTAAGATAATTGGGGGTATCTAACTAAGATTTTTACTTTGTTTCTTATCTTCTCTTCCTTTCCTCCTTTTTTCCTTCCTCCCTATCACTCTCTTCTACACAACAATACCAGCAATAAAAATGTATCAGATAACAGTGACCTGACCACTGGAAATGAATTGAAGTCACTCATCTGATCATTATCAATACTTATTGGAAACTGTTCCTCTGTTAAGAGTCACACAATCCCACGTATTTATAATGTCTTTTTTTTTTTTTTTTTTTTTTTTTGAGACAAAGTCTCGCTCTTGTCCCCCAGGCTGGAATGCAATGGCACAATCTCAGCTCACTGCAACCTCCACCTCCCAGGTTCAAGAGATTCTCCTGCCTCAGCCCCCTGAGTAGCTGGGATTACAGGCACCTGCTACCATGCCTGGCTGGTTTTGGTATTTTCAGTAGAGACGGGGTTTCACCATGTTGACCCGGCTGGTCTCGAACACCTGACCTCAGGTGATCCTCCCACTTCGGCCTCCTAAAGTGCTAGGATTACAGGTGTGAGCCACCATGCCAGGTCATATTTACAATTTTAAAAATAACTCGACAACTGCAATTTTTCACTCATAAATAATATGCTTAATATTACTTTAAAATGTACAAACAAAAAATCCAAGGCTTTTCTACATTAAAAACTTGTATATGTTGTAGCATCTCACAAATATGTGTATGTATAATTAAATAATATGAATGAATATATAAAGATGATTAATCAGAATAATTCCACATACCCACTAATAAAACTGAACTTAAGGAGTAAGGATTCCCTTATATATTGTTTGATTATAGCAAGAGGAGGAGTTCATAAAAAAATTGAAAGTGAGATATTTTTGGTGGCCTTCACTCTCTATGCTATTCTTGTTTTAATATCCAGAACACCTCATTTATTCAGATTCTTTCAGACACTTGCATGGGTCATAAGTGTACCTACTCAGTCGTCCATTAATTCACTAAATGTCTATGTGTGATAAACATGGTCCCTGCGTTTAAATAACTTACTGTTTCAGAGAGAGAGAGAAATAAATGTTAATGATATGGCTTGACAACTGGTTTAGTGAAGATATATGCAGATGCTATAATGAGAACAGAAGATGAAGGAAACTCTATTTTGCCTAACAGATATAAGAAATAGATAACGTAGCTAAAAGTTGTAGAACAACTAGAAAGTATTGACATGGACAAGGCAGAATGCTCCAATCCATGAACAATTATGTAAAAGAAGATGATGTGTTCAGAGAGTTAACTGTGCTTTAGCTTCATTAGCTTGGAAAGTGGAAAGAATAAAATACAGGGAGTTAAAGTCCAGGAAAGGAAGAATACTTTTAAAATAAAGATTAGATACCTTAATTTACACAAGTGTTGATGATAAAAAGATGTAACGTTGCTTGTCGTGAGTTGAATTGTGTTTTCAAAAAACATATGTTAAAGTTCTAACCCCTGGTAGTTATAAATGTGTCCTTATTTGAAAATAGAGTCTTTGCAGATACGATCAGGTTAAAATGAGATTAGGATTTAGGTGGGCCCTAACTCCAATGACTGGTGTCTTGATAAAATGAACTAAAATAAAAATTAGACATACAGGAAGACACACATAGAGAGAAGAAGGCCATATGGAGATGGAGGCAGAAATTGAAGTTAAAGTGCCACAAACCAAGGGACGCTTGGAGTTACTAAAAGCAAGAAGAGACAAGGAAAGATTCCCCCATAGAGCCTTCAGAGAGATTGTGGCCTGGCCATATTTTACTTTTGGGCTTCTGACCTCCAGGAACTGTAAGAGAATAAATTGCTGCTGTTTTAAGCCACCTCATTTGTGACACTTTGTTATGGCCACCCTAGGAAACTAATATACTGCTAAAGTGCATTCAATTTTTAAAGGTCACAAAATATAGAAAAAGCTTCATCACAGAAATTGCTTCTCAAGTGTTAATTTACATGTTATGGCACTTGGGTCAATGCTGTTAATCTTACCTGTATTCACTAGGGTTCTCCAGAGAAGCTGAACCAACAGAATATATAAAAATGAACATGTACGCAGGATTTATTAATATTATGGGAATTGTCTTATGTAATTATGGAAACTATGAAGTCCCACAATATGCTTCCTGCAAGCTGGATAACCTGGAAAGCTGGTGGCATAACTCAGTCCCAGTCTGAAGAATGGCAGGGTTTGGGGCTACTGGTGTTAAGTCTCAGCGTTCGAAGATCCATGAACCAGAAGTTCTGATACCTGATGGCAGGAGAAGACGCATGTCTCAGCTCAAGAAGAGAGACAGAATTCAACCTTCTTCCACCTTGTGGTTCTATTAGGCCATTCAACCAGTTGGATGATGCCTGCCCACTCTGGAGACGGGAGGTTTCTTTGCTCAGTCTACTCATTCAAATGTTAATCACTTTCTGTGCCTTGCTTATTTTACCTACTGTAATATCCTCCACGCCCATCCGTGTTTCAGTCAATGACAGTATTTCATTCTTTTTTATAGATAAATAGTATTTCATTGTGTATATATGCCACATTTTCTTCATTCATTCATCTATTGATGGACATGTAGGTTGATTTTATATCTTGGCTATTGTAAATAGTGTTGCAAGAAACATGGGAATGCAGATACATCTTTGACATACTGATTTTCTTTCCTTTGGATGTATACCAAGTAGTGGGATTGCTAGACCATATGGTAGTTCTATTTTTAGCTTTTGGAGAAACCTCCATACTGTTTTCCATAATGGCTATACTAATTAACATTCCCACCAACAGTGTATAAGAATTCCCTTTTCTCCATGTCCTCACCAACATTTGCTATTTTTTTTTTTTTTTGTCTTTTTGATAATTGTCACTCTAACTGGGGTGAGACATAGTAAGTACTACATGGTCTCACTTATATATGAAAGCTAAAAAAGTTGATCCTGTAGCAGTAGAGAGTAGAATAGTGGTTCCTAGAGTCTGGGTAGGGGATGGGGAAGGGAAGAATAGTGAAAAATTGGTTAACGGATACAAAATTACAAGATAGGAGAAATGAGTTCTAGTGCTCTATAACAGTATAGTTAACAGTAATTTATTTTATATTTTCAAATAGCTAGAAGACAGGTGATACAGTTTGGCTGTGTCCCAACCCAAATCTTATCTTGAATTGTAGTTCCCATAATCCCCACATCATGGGAGGGACCTGGTAGAAGGTAATTGAATCATGGAGTTGGTTACCTCCATGTTGTTCTCATGATAGTGAGTAAGTTCTCATGAGATCTGATGGTTTTATAAGGGGCTTTTCCTCCTTTGCTCAGCTCATTCTGTCTCCTGCCACCCTGTGAAGAGGTGCCTTCCACCATGATAGTAAGTTTCCTCAGTCCTCCCCAGCCATGCAGAACAGTGAGTCAATTAAACCTCTTTCCTTTATAAATTACCCAGTCTTGGGTATTTCTTCATAGCACCATGAGAACAGACTAATACAAGATTCTGAATGTTTCCAACATAAAGAAATAATCAGTGTTCAAGGTTGTAGATATGGTAATTACCCTTATTTGATCATTCCACATTGTATACATGCATCAAAATATCACTCTGTACCCCATAAATATGTTCAATTATTATATGTTAATTAAAAATAATATTTTTATAAGTGAGATAGCTACATTTTTAATGCTAACTTTCCCCAGAAACACCCTCACAGACACACCCAGAAATAATGTTTTACCAGCTATCTGTGTATCATTTAACCTGGTCAAGTTGACAGATAAAATGAGCATCACACCACCTCAAATTCTACTATGTAAGTAAGTGCAATTTATATAGATTCATAATTTGACTACCTCTTCTTCATTAATTTAACACCCAACTGGTATGACTCATTGGATTCTGAGAATGGCACTATACCTAGTTAGAAAGTAACTACCAGCCGGGCGTGGTGGCTTACCCCTGTAATCCCAGCACTTTGGGAGGCCGAGGCCGGTGAATCACGAGCCCAGGAGATTGAGACCATCCTGGCTAACACAGTGAAACCCCATCTCTACTAAAAATGCAAAACATTAGCCGGATGTGGTGGCACGTGCCTGTAGTCCCAGCTACTTGAGAGGCTGAGGCAGGAGGATTGCTTGAACCCGGGAGGCGGAGGTTGTAGCAAGCCAAGACTGCACCACTGCACTCCAGCCTGGGCAACAGATTGAGACTCCGTCAAAAAAAAAAAAAAAAAAAAGAAGAAAAGAAAGAAAAAGGAAATAACTACCAAGCGGTTGTGCAGTCAATACTTGAATACCTCAAATGATTATAAACTGATTACCTTCAACGACAGTCTATTCTACTCTTGGATAGTTTTGACAGGTAGGATTTTTTTATGTTGAGCCGAAATTGCATTTCCTGTTTCCTGTCATCCCTACCTTTGTTTCCTGTGCTATACCATGAGGTACACAAAAGAGTTTGAATCATAGTTTACCAGAATAACCCAAAAACCCTGATTCCTGCCCAGTCCTCTCAAAGTCTGTTTGCTTTCTACAGACTCAACACCCTCACATCCTTCCAGCATGACTCATGTGGCATGGTTTCAGTTTACTGCACTGTTTCCCTTGCTCCCCTCAACTTGTTTACATTAGCTATGTGCACTAGCATTTCAGCTACACGTCGTTTTGCTCCTAGTCATCAGAGTGTTGGGTTCTGTTCTCCTGTGACATCACTGCATGACTAGCTTGCCCAAGTAAAACAAGGTTTAATTAAATCTTAATGTTGCACCCAGCTCTTTACGGAACTAACTGTTATTTTCACTTCCTTGTGCTATTAGCAGAATACATAATGAGAGTATATGGAGCACAGAATCAACCCCACTTATAACGAGTAGCATTTTGTCACTCACTCATGGTCTATTTGCACTAAGCTTACTTTTCGGCTCATCACAGGTCTCAATTTTCCCCCACAGACAGATAAACTTTTATTTGTGGTAGTATTTGTTCTTTTTGAGTTACTAAGGTGCCATCATAAAAACATTAAAATATATTAATATGTCTTTGAAAAGAAGCTATTTAATCTATTTAGTGCAGATAGTTTTAGGAATTACCTGCCTCATGCTGCTATTATCCGATTACCTTTTTCACATTTATGAATTGTCTAAATGGAAACCACTAGTCTCTGAGCCCTCCAAATGCAAATAACCCATAAAATATTCTGTATTTAAACTGATAATCACTTATCTTTCATTTTTAAATTATGACAGAAGTGATTATCAAAGTTATTCTCTGGGGGAAAATTACAAAGTGATACCACCCAAGTACTTGTGAGATTACTAATTTTTTAACCAGCTCACAAAATCCTCAGGAAATGTACAACACCTCAATTATTAAATATTAATCCAGAAAGACTTATTCCAGTGGTTGACTATTCTTGCCTGCCTTAGAGAAGTCCCAGAAGTAGTATGATGACGTGGATTAAAATATGCATGCAATTTGTCAACAACTTTAGTTGTCTCCAATAGCTAAAGGCAAATATGAAAAAAATCACACAATGTGTGGCAGTATTATACTGTACCGTTGAACTGATAATGATATGAATATGTTCTTTTAGGCAATTCATCTCTTAATTTCTTTTTACTTCAGGTGATAGTAATGATGTGGTCTCTTTATTTTGAAATAAAAACCAGAGAACCTAGCAGGCTTCCTAGACACCAGACTTGTAATTCTCATGTTAAAATAAATAAGGATAAAGTGACTACATAGATTTAACTCCACTTTAGATAAAAATATTGTGGCACAGAATACTGAACTATCTTTCCAACCCTTCACAGGCCATGGAAGAGTGGAATATCAAGTTTGGGTATAAATGTTCTCATTTTAGTTCTTACTATGCAAAGCAAATTCTTTTAAAATATGTATAAAAATATTTCACTTTTAGTAATGTCTGTCTACAAACCCTGTCACTGTCTGTGTTACATATTTGTTAACATGTATAAAGATCATGACATTTTTACATAATGATTAATTCCTTTCGTTAAAAAATTTCAAGCAAATTCACAATTAGAATTTGGAAGCATAAGTGAAAATTTTTTCTTGATATTCTAAAGGATGAAAGTTTTTATTGGTCAACATAAAAGTAATTAACTTTATTGTTTTGGTTACTAAATTTTGCTGTAGTTCTAGAGTCAATGTAGAGTGTAGTGAAATCAGTTTTATGAATTCTGCTTGAGATACTTTTTGTTGGTGTTTAATAGACTAAAAATTTAGAAAATGTAGAGGCAGAAGAGAAGTTACAAAAGACTCATCACCAACACCTGGCCCAGTGCATAGCTAATTCAGAGTAAATGTTTATTAAGGAATGGCTGACTGATAGACTGACAGATGGATTGACTGACTGACTAAATCAGTGACTATGAAAACATATTCATACACTGAACTCAAATCCAAGATTATTTTGAAGCTCCATAGCTTTTGATGAATATCGCTTCTCAGCCTTTTGGCTAAGAACAAGTGTAATTAATACCAACTTCTTTCTGATAACAGATAATAATAGAGGCCCTTTTCTTGGTCATTCATTTTCTACAAGGGAACAGTAAGGCTCAATGAATTTGAAATAAATATGAAACACTGAGATTTCCCATTTAGATCTTCCTATTTATTTATGAAAAAAAAAAAAAAAAGCCTCTCTATGTAAGCAAGGCATCTCACGTGACTCCAAAGGGCATGCATTCTCCAAAAGTAGCCTCTGTTGAAAGTCCTGTCATTGGAAATGGCAGATTTCTGCATGGCTCCTCATAGAAGTCAACAGGAGACTTACATTTCTTTCTCTGTCATTGAGAGAGGCTCCTATTAGCGATAAGGATGCACCTCAACTCTCAGGCATAGACCACCTCAACTAACCACATTCAGCATTAAAATTTCCCAACAGCAGTCCTACACTTGAATCTTTTCTTGTGGTATTTTTTACTTCTAATCCACAAGCAAATCCTATTAAGATTTCTTCCAAAACATATTTCAAAACCGATCTACATTTCTGTGTCCATTTCCACGGCTATGTTTGAAACCTTTATCACTCTTTCCCAGATTTCTGAAATATTCCTGAACTTTCCTCTCTGCACTCAATCTTACCTTTACAGTCCATTTTCTACACACTGGTTATTATCATCTTTAAAAAACTCATATCAATGGCTCTCTCCACTTATATCTTAGAAGATTTCATTGCAATGAGAATGAAATCCAGCAATGCTGTCAGGAGCTGCAAGTTCCTGCATTGTTTGGTTTCTGTCTAGCTCTCTAATTTCAATTTCTAGCAATGTCTTTATCATACTCCAGAAGCAATGGTTTTTTGTTTGTCCTTGGACAGGCTAAGTATTGCAAACTGATCTAAGCTTCTTTGGCCCTGCACAACACACAGCAATAGTTTTTTGTTGTTGTTGTTTGTTTTTGTTTTTTGTTGTTGTTGTTGTTGTTTTGAGACTGAGTCTTGCCTGGAGTGCAGTGGCATGATCTTGGCTCACTACAACCTCCACCTCCTGGGTTCAAGCAATTCTCTGCCTCAGTCTCCTCAGTAGCTGGGATTACAGGTACCTGCCACCATGCCCAGCTAATTTTTGTATTTTTAGTAGAGACGGGGTTTCACCATCTTGTCCAGGCTGGTCTTGAACTTCTGACGTAGTGATCCACCCACCTCAACCTCCCAAAGTGCTGGGATTACAAGCCTGAGCCACTGCGCCCGGCCAGACTTATTTTTGGTAAATAATAATCGCAAAGAAGCCTGAGCCCATAGTGTTAGCTATGCCTCAGTACTTAATTTTGGTAAACACAAAGTTGTATTAGACAAACATGCTTTCAATAGTGAGCAAGCAAGCAACAGTTTTTATAATCTGTTCTAAGTGCAACAAAATTCCACCTTTTTTTTTTTCTTTTTTTTTTTTTTAGGTTTTCAAAATGCCACCTTTCAGCAGACAGCATTCCAACCTTATGGTTGGATCAGTCAGTGTTCTTCTCACCCATGGCTAGACAGAGAACCAGTTACAGATCAAAGCTTTGGGTGTCATCCCTAACTTAAAGATACATGCCTCTGGCCTCACTAGATTCTTAAAGGGTCTTAATCTGATTGTGAGTAGTATCTCAAATATGTTTGTCAATCCATATATGTTGAACACCATTAATTTCTATCATCCCAATCATTGACACATTTATTTGCTGGAAAATGACAGTTTCTGATATTAGCTATGATCATTGGCTGCCTGGTGTTGATTAAAAATGAAAAAAATAAGTATTAGTAGCTATCTTTCAAACATGACTTTTTTATATAATCCTAGCAAATATGGTTTCTTTTTTTTTTTCTTTTGAGACAGGGCCTTGCTCTGTTGCCCAGGCTGCAGAGCAGTAGCACCATCAAAGCTTACTGCAGCCTCTATCTTCTGGGCTCTAACGACCCTCCCCGCTCAGCCTCCCAAGTAACTTGGACTATAGGCAGGTGCCACCAAACCTGGCTATTTTCCTTTTTTAAGTGATGGGGTCTCACTATATTGCCCAGGCTGATCTTGAACTCCTGGTTCAAGCTGCCCTCTTGCTTTGGCCTACCAAAGTGCTGAGGTTACAGGCATGAGATATCATGCCTGGCCTGGATTCTTAATTTAGATAAGTGACCCTTCCTTTCCTGGAGTCAAAGCAAAAGTAGCTGAAACTTACATAATAATACTGAAGTAGTTTCTAATAAGTTGAAGACATTTTAACATTAAGGTCACTTCAGAAATTTTGCACTGTTGTTGGCTTTGTTAGGAAATGGCGTGAATATGTTTCCTAAGGCTTTACCCATGTCTGGCTCTTTCTCGTTCTTCAGGTTTAAGCTCAAATTTCACCTTTCAACTAGTCCTTCCATTGCCGATCTATTTGTAGAAGAGAAATAATACTAATAAAGTAATAATGGTAACTATGACTATACTAATAGTAATTTTGAGCATTTCTATTTGCTAAGCACTGGGCTAATCTTTGTGTATTTATTTATTTATTTATTTATTTATTTATTTATTTATTTTTGAGACAGAATCTCGCTCTGTCGCCCAGGCTGGAGTGCAGTGGTGCAATCTCGGCTCACTGCAACCTCCGCCTCCCAGGTTCACGCCATTCTCCTGCCTCAGCCTCCTGAGTAGCTGGGACTACAGGCGCCCGCCACCATGCCCGGCTAATTTTTTGTATTTTTAGTAGAGACGGGGTTTCACCGTGTTCACCAGGATGGTCTCGATCTCCTGACCTCGTGATCCGCCCACCTTGGCCTCCCAAAGTGCTGGGATTACAGGCGTGAGCCACCGCGCCCAGCCTATCTTTGTGTATTTATTAACTGATTTAGTCCTCAAAATAAGACTATGAAGTGGAATAGTTAGCTTCAATTTATAGCAGAGGAACCTGAGGCACAAGATCTTGCCAACACAGCATAATAGAGAAATAGCAGAGCTGGGATTTGAATCCCCAATCCAAAGCTTATGCTCTTCAGTTAAGCAGCCCTGTCTGACTCCATCCTAGTCATTATCACATCACCCTGTTTATTTCTCAATAATTTTTACCCTAATCTGTAAATATTTGTATTTGCTTAATTGTTCTGTCTCATTTATCAAGAAATGTTTCTCAAGAATTGTTCTTTCTCATGCTTTCAAGAAAATATAGATATCTTGAGAGCTGGGACCTTACCTAGCCTATTCGTTACTCTGTCACTGGATCTAATACTACCGCTGGTGCATAGTTAGTGCTCAGTTTATTGTTTTTCATAAGTGAGTGAGGGTGGTAGAACTCAGATACAGCACTGCTAATTCTAATTTTCATTGCCTATTTCATTTTGCCATAAGATTTAGAATTGCTAAGCTTCTATGACATTCTCCGCTACCTGTGTCTTGCATCTGATGTCATATGAATTCAAGTGTGGATTTACTAAGTCTTCTTTTGACATCTGACAAAAAACTCCTCACCTTTATGGAAAAAAACGACTCACCTTTCATCCATTCTCTGTGCTATTGCCAGAGCAATACTTTTAGAATCAAGCTTACTTAAAATCCATCAGAACTTCTGCATCTGCATAATTTTAAGGATCATGTTCAAACTCCTTATGACATATGACATAGCTCATTAATTGGTCTGCCTAATCATGGATGTCAATTTGTTACATTCACACTTCTATGTAAGCATGTGTACCTACACACTAAACACACATAAACTCACACACAATCACATACTTGCCACCTATCACACTAATCATTCTGAATTTCTTGTTCATTGAAGGGAAGATATCAGGCTCTTTTACGGGGTCTTCCCTCTGACTAGTGAGATCTTCTATACTTCCTTAATTAACTAATGCCTACTTGGTTTTAAAGCCTAATTTCTTCAGAAAGTTGTCCTTGATCCTCCTCAGTCTTATCTAGGTACCTCCAATAGCACCTAATACATACATTGTTTAATCCTAGAATATGTCATATTATTCTATAATTGTTTATATACATTACTACCTCATTCAATAGAGGGTGGGTTCCTTGAAGTAGGATCTGTGTTGCTTTTAGCACAGTGTTCTTTCCAGAATAGGTGCTCTAGAAATATTTGATGAAAAAATCCATAGGAGAAAAAAAGGAATAAGCTCTAATTCTAAAGCAACCCGAGACATGAGAATCATCTGTGGCAAACTGTCCTTCAGAGGTATGTTCACTTGCTAGCTGCATTTTATAACTTTAGTGGATAGGGCCAACATTATTCCCTGGTGATGTCAATACAGCCCCTTCATCAGTCTGAAAAATCCGCTGGCAATGAAAATACATGGAGTCTGGAAACTGTTTATGAAACGATGAAGGTGAGTCAATAGACTCTGTTCCAAGTTGGCAAGAAGAGATGTTGTCCTAAACATCTAAAGCGCCATAATTCACATTGAGCTGCTCATTAATTTAAATGTTAATGTAAATTTAAAACATGTTGTATTGATTTGGAACTATTTTTATATGAATATTGCATAACTGAGCTTCTAACAGCAGAGTCCAAATGGACATTCCTTCACATTAACTTATTATAATTAAGAGAACAAGTGACATTTCCCCTTTTTTGTCATGTAAAATCATTTGTTTTAGTTATAACATTTAGCTATGAGAAGCTATGAGAACTTCTGCCTTTGAGTGCAATTGCTTTAGGCTGTTCTGAGCAAAAGGATTCATTTCCAAGCCTATTATTTTAGGGTATTGAAAATTTAATTTCAAATATGTATAGAGATTTGTGTCTTTCCCATTTCATTGGTGAGTAAAATAAAGTTACCATGACAATCCTGGTTAATTTAGTATCTTTTGTTAGTACTTCAGTCATAATCTCTTTTTATTGAGATTTATATTTCCAAAGGAAAATACAATTTACAGAGGATATTCCATTATATTAGTCCCACAGAAAATAAATTATAATGATGGTGAGGATGCTGACAATACCTGGATATCTCTATATATGCTTACTCTGGGACAGACCCTGATGCAAAGTATCCTATAGAAATTTCTTCATTAAATCCCAAAGCAGCATAAAAGGGATGGACCTCTCACTATCCTGTTTCATAAATTAGGATAGTGACCCATAGAAAAGTTCTACAACCAGGAAGTGGGGCTGCTGACCTTAGGTTGGTCTGACTCCAAGGTCTTCTGTAACCTATGCTCCCTGAGTCTTAATGTGCACAATGTGATTGGCACATTGAAGCCTAGAGAAGTGAATTTCTTGGCCGGGCACAGTGGCTCACGCTTGTAATCCTTGCACTTTGGGAGACTGAGACAGGTGGATTACCTGAAGTCAGGAGTTTGAGACCAGCCTGGACAATACGGCAAAACCTCATCTCTACTAAAATTACAAAAATTAGCCAAGCATGGTGGCACATGCCTGTAATCCCAGTTACCCAGGAGGCTGAGGCAGGAGAATCCCTTGAACCCAGGAGGCGGAGTTTGCAGTGAGCTGAGATTGCCTCACTGCACTCCAGCCTGAGTGACAGAGTAAGACTCTGTCTCAAAAAAAAAAAAAAAAAAAGTGAATTTCTTTTTTAAAACATGCAATCGAAGAATCAGTGCTACCATTGAGAAGCTGGGTAGATGAATGAAATCCTAAAACCTGCTTTCTAGTTCATGGACATATTGTATCTTACTCCCTTCACCTGTGCAGTGTAATATTTAGTGAATCGATTGGTGAGTCCCTTCCAGCCCCACATTTAATGAAGCTGTATAATATGATTCACTTTGTTCTAACCAACAAACCCCCTGCCTTGTTCTCATCACAACCACCTGTTGTAGAACTTCTAATCTGATGCTATATCCCTGCCAGCAGCCCCACCACGCTCAGTTCTCTGTACTAAGAATCCTGATATGAACAAATTTATTTGAAACTTATTAAATACCAAGTAGAAAACTCAGAAGAAGGAGGAGGCATCATTTTGTCCCCCTGAACATACAATTGAAATGGAATGCAAAAATCAGATTCCTGAGAAATTAGACAAGGCATTCAGGTATGAAAAGATCAATATCAACTGATGCATTCAGAGGCTAAGATACAACAGGTCTGATAGAATCTGCTTCAATTGAATATGTGCGGGCCCAGAAGTAGCCATCAACTTCTGTAGTGCCAGGATACATAGCATAGTTCATAGTAAGAAAAAGTATAGGCTTGGGGATTAAACAGACTTGCCAGTTCTGCCACTTATCTCTTTCTGGGTTAAATAAACTAAGTTGTTTAACTGACTTGAACATCCTTACCTCTGTTTCTTAATCTGTAAAATGAGAATTATAATCCAAATTTTTATGGAGTAGTCATGAAGCTTAATTTGTAAAGTAATGTAGAGAGATTAGCCCAGTACATTAGAAGTATAATGCAAGCTTAGTTTCTTTTATTCTAATAATAGTAGCAAACAAATCTGATATGCCAGTTTTAAAATTATCTTTGCAAGTAGTAATTTCACCTATCACTCAACCCTTCAGTTTTAGGAAATGTATTGTTTTTGCAAGACAACAACATATGAACACTAATTAAATATGAATATTTCAACCAAAAATACCTTTTTCCTTGGAAGATATGTGAGGGGAAAATCATCATATCATGCTAAATTCTGTAAGCTATCTTACATATTTTTTGTAAGTGGTTTGCCCAGTCCCTTCAGAATTTCAACTTCTCCTTAACATCAGGATACCTGAAGGATGGACAACTGACCTACTGGTCATTAGGCTCCAAAGGGTTATTAATCTTCTGAGTTAAAAATAAAATTGTACTAAACTCCATCAGGTAGATAATTAATTTTTTTCAAGTAATACACGAATCTCAAATTCACTGACTACAACCACCTTAGTATCACTTACCTACAAATAACTCATGCTCGAGAGAGAGAAGTTAACAATTGGTTTATATAAGTGTATAAAAATTCAGGCTTTATTTAAGCATGAGAGTTTTGCTTCCACAAAATCTTCCTGATCTTCTACCCATATGAAAACATACCCTTAGAAGGAAAATTATCGTAGAATTTGAAAGATGGAAGGGTCCTTGGTGGCAATTTTGCACAAAGCTTTTTGTTTTACATGTGGAGCAGTTAAGACTCAGTAAGTTTTGGATTCTTGCCCAAAATTATCTGGCTAATTATGGCAGGGTTATGAATTGAATCCAGTTCTAATTCTCAATCCAATGTCTATATTTACTTATTTTCTGTGATGCTATATCAAACTGAGAAATTTGTAAATTACAGTGTATATTTTCTAGTTTTTTAATGTCAGTTTCAACTATTAGAGTTGAAATAAACTGATAATTATCTGTATTGTTTTTAGCTCATGGCCAGAGGGAAGAAGTAAGAGCAGGAAGTCTTTTAAATTTATGTACAATCAGCTATTTATAGATAAAAATCTTTTCCAGTGAAATTCATATGACATATTTCAATAAAATGCAATGAATATTAACAAAGAAATGAAAGACTAATAAATCTAGAGTTGGGTAAACTAAATCAAACAGATATATATGTATATATTTATATACATATTCGATATATCAATATATAAATATTCAATATATATTACATATTCAATATATAAATATATACATATTCAATATATAAATATATACATATACATATTTGCTATAGTTTACCCATGTCTTGATTTGTTAGTAATGTAACACACACGTGTGAAAGACATTCTGTGATTTTAAATTACTAAATTATATTGAGGGAATGTAACAGGCAGGGATGTCTAATACTAAGTTTGTTTTCACTTGTATAGCATGATTTTAAAATATGATATTTATGTTATCTTCCTCCAGGTTTAAAGAAGTATCTGCAGAAATCCAGAGCACTTATTAAACTTCTTTGAGTTTTCTCAGGAAGATCAATACCTGTTGGAGAAATTTTACTAAGGTAAGTTCAAAATACCACTAATCTATTCTTTAGGGGCTTCCATTCTAGCTGCTGTAGTTAAGAACAAAGTGAGGTTCACTAAGTCAAGAAAATAGACAAATAGAAAACCATGCATCGCTTTTATTAATGATGCAGTTAATACTTGGGGATAACATTTCAGTGAGTGTGACAAAAATGAAATTCCTAACATTTAACTACAGCATTATATAGATTTATCCATCTAGGCCCAAGAACCAGGCATCGCTTTTATTAATGATACAGTTAATATTTGGGGATAACATTTCAGTGAGTGTGGCAAAAATGAACTTCCTAACATTTAACTACAACATTAGATAGATTTACCCATCCAGGCCCAAGAAGTGCGTGGCAACTGCAGGCTCTCCCAATATGGCAGCCTGCCCTATGAAATTTCTAGTATGGAGTGGCAGACCTGAGTGTATCTTCTTTCAAGTAGCTCACTGTAAAGATGAAGGGGAAAAGAATGTGATTGACAAAAATCTTGCTTTGAAGTTCACCAATCAAATAAGCAATTCTACCGACCAAGAAGAAGGGAGAGAAAGGGGGATAAAGAGAGGCCAGAAGAGCTGCTATAATGGAGTTTCCTTCACATGGAAGAAAAAACATTGAAATGAGGAATGAGTATTTTTTTCTGTTACCATTGAAGGATCGGAGAGACCTACCTAAAAGGAAAAAGGCTCTTTAGAGGTTGCATCAGGATTTTCTTAACCTAGCAGCACACTAAGATAATTTCTCCTGGGTAATGGAGGAAGCCACAGGACTGAGATTCTCCCTGCTCTAAGAAATATTCTAGGCAAAATTTTTCCCACCTTCCTATGTGAAGTCAGATATTTTCAGAATGACAATAGACATGCTGTCTGTGCTATCACAGAGCAGATGACTGTATAGTAGACTACTACCACTTACGTTTTTACTTATTTTTAAACAAAATAAAAACCCATTACAGATAGTAATTTTCAATTTTTGAGGCATACCGTTAAGTTATTCTGTAAAGGGCAGGTGGAGGGAACAGTTTAGGTAGTAAAAGAGCTTAGTTAACTCCTCAGTGTACTTGTCTCAATGGGGATTTGAAACTCTAATTTAATAAACAACCTGTGTACATGGATTTATTTATTGGTAAAAATAAAACCAAGGAAATATAATGTATTAAAAATATAAAAAGGAATCGTAAGCTTGAAGAAAGTAAAATAATGGACTTGGTGCAAGACTATGAACCAAGCCAAGTATCTGTAGAAGGTAGCAGGATTGACTTGATATTCTCCATTAGATGCTGCCTCTATAATGAATGAACCCTGCTCCTTTCATATTTGTGTTTTATCATCTAAGATTGAAGGTCATTTCATTCCAAAAAAATGTTTGGTTTATTTTGATCATTTTATTTGTTCAAATTTTGATGATTTGTCCTTTTGACTAGACTGGAGCAGTAAAGGCAAAATAGTAATAATAATAATAACAATATTAATAATAAAAATAAATTAGACCATTGTGGCTTCTATAGAGAAAGAGCAAGCATCAGGATTGACTACACCACTGTAAATACATATTACAAGGAATAATTAAATACATATTATAAGGAATAATTAATAATTAAAAACAAAATAGGGTTACTATCTGGAAGGTAATATCTATACTTGATATTATTTGGCATAGATAAGTATAGCGATGTTTGGAAATTGTTTATTATCAATGTTCTCAGGTATGTCTTTCAAGAATATCAAAGGTCTACTAGACTGATCAATATTTTTAATTTGACACTCAAAACTTATACCTCTGGAAGCTAATATGTAAGCTTAAATGTATAAAGGCTCTGATCCTGCCTGTGTTCACTTTGAAAGGAAGAGACTACTCCTTGCTAGCAGGTTACTGCTGCTGTAGAGAATATAGACTTCTGCTCTCTAAAAGACGAGCCTGATTTCTGTCATCTTTCCCCTTACGAATGGAATGGGAACACTTTAGATTTAAAATAAGCTGCTCCCTACCTTTAAACAAACAAAAAAAGGTAGCATAGTGTTGTAACTTGGTAATGAGTGGCAAAAACCATATGTGAACTAATGAAACCATGAAGGAAGTAAAGTTAATCTAGTAATTGAGAAGATGATCTCAGGAAGGAACATGTAGGATGGACCAAGAGACATGCAGAGAGACGTTTCAGTATCTTGAAGAAAGACATAGAACGGCATGGGTTTCAGGAAGTATAATCACAAATGCCTACATTGAGGAACTTGCCTGCATGGCTACAATTGTCAGTGAAGTATGAATTCATGAAAAACAGGACAGATATGTAATTTATTGTCAGCTCTAGAATTTCAAGGTAGAGCATCCTTCTGCTAAGAATTCAGTCTGGATACTAAGTTATACTTAGATCCTGTGGAAAGTATAACCCATTATGCAAAGGGACATCTAACCCTAGAAAATTAAAATACTGTGCTGAAACAAGAATGAGGAATAATAAGGAAATGGAAAGACTAGGATTGCTGTGAATGAACCAAATCCAAGAATCCTTTGCAAAACAACAATATTTAAAAAAGGAATAAAGTGGTCCTAAGTCAGTAGGATGTCCTGCTCCTAAAAAATATATATATATATATATATACACAAACCCTAATTTAGGACCTTTACTGAAGACCCCAGAATTTCCCCAGATTAAGTTCAATAAAAGAGGTTTGCATCATTGAATTTTAGCAAACATTAGTTGAATAAATGATTAAATGATTAGATTAATTACGAATGTATGAGATTATTTTCCAAAATATACATTTGCTCATCTAATTTAGAATGAGTAAATCCTAGTTTTCTCCTTTTTCCCCATATTCCCACAGCCTTTATAACATTTTTATTACTATATTAGGGAACTAAATTTTTTAAAAACCAGGTAACTTAAGAGAAAGCTATGTAGATCCCCAATAGGTCTATCCTAAAAAGTTTATCTCAGAAGTTCAAGGCTATCTGGTTTCCTGGCACCCATAAATCACAGCTTAACCAAATCACATCATAGTGAAAGCATTCTAAGTTTAATTTTGCCTTGAGATTTATGAAGCTTCTAATGATATTTACATTCATGCATTTGATAAATAAATGCATAACAAATTCTATAGAATGTTTGGATATTCAGAGAAATTTTCCAAGAACCCTTTGTGAAAATTTATTAAACTCCTAGAGATCAGAAAATACAACCATTCATTTGATTAACTATCATAACTCTTCATTTTCTGTTGCCTGTAAGCATTGTCATGCAGATTTTTTGTCCTATCTGAATAGGGTTTGGCCATATCCCTACTGATGTTTACTTCTGTCTTCTTTTTGCTAGTAGAGGGACTGAGAATTATTGTCTTCCAAAAGGTCAGTAACTGATCAACTGGACAAAGCAACACATAGGAACAAGTAAAGTTTCAAATAGCCTTGTCAGGTTTCTGATTCATTCACAAAAAGTAGACATCTACATGAGTAAGTTGTGGTGGCTGTTACTTTATGATTGACATTTTTATTGAGCAACAAATAGAGTTCTACTTATTTCTGAAAACATATCTATAAATTGAATTTCCACAATGTCTATAATGAGTTACATAATTTCAAGTGAAACAACATTATTGCCTCCAATCTCAAAAGAACTGAAATAATCTTTGCTATTATTACATCTGTGGGAATTTTTTGATAAAAAATACATAGACTTTTTCCAGTTTGGGATGTCTCTGATATTTGGCTGTATTGGTAGTGGCTAAAATAGTTATTAGATCTAACTCATAGAGTTCTTGCTAATAGAACAAACATGCCCACATTCCCATGATTCAGTCCTGGTTAACAAATCTGTACACTGTAAATCTAATGTAGCCCTACTCAGGGAGATTGTAAGCTCTATGGGATGCCTCCTCATTGCTCTTTAAATTTAAAACCAAATTAAAACATCCTGTAGTGGTAAGAGTTTAGAGAAAGATCATTTTTATAAATTGCTGTTCAGAGTATAGTTTAATATAACTCTTTCAGAGACCTATATGGTATGTGATTCAAATGTCTTTAAAATGTGCCACTTCCTTTTCTAATATTGCAAATAATTCAGTGGATAAATGAAGACATATCTACAGGCATGATCATTAGAGTATTGTAAGCAGTTGCAATATATTGGAAACAACTTAAAAAACTAAAAATAGAGTGCGTCATAGTTTATTGATATAATGAAACACTATACAGTGTTTCACAATGCTGCTGCTGCTGCTCTGAATGTATAGCTATGGGAATATATTTATAATATTAATTTTAAATTTCTGATTACAAGAAATTATGTAAATGTGACATCAATAATTTTATATATTACATGTATCAGGAATGTATATGTGTAGAAAAATATCTAGATAATAGTATTATTTGGGGGTAACATTTCCTTGTTTTAAAGCAAGAAATAGACATGTAAGTACATAAACTAGGAGAATAAAATAAATTACAAACTAAGCAAAAGCTATTTAAAGGATAAAAATGACCTCTTCCTCCTCTAAAACACACACACATGCACACACACATGCCACCCCTTTATAATCCATATTGGGTTTTTTAATTTTTTCATTTTTTCCTGTCTGTGCAGTATTTTTTTTCAGCTTTGTTTAACTGACATAATAATTGCACATATTTTGGGAGTATATAGTGATATTGCAATACAGATAATATATATCGATTAGCATATTCATCACCTCATCCCTTTATTATTTCTTTGTGTTGAAGCATTCAATATCCTCTTTTTAGCTCTATGAAACTATATAGTATATTTTTGTTAACTAGAGTTGTCCGATAGTGATACAGATCACAAGAAATTATTCCTTTCTAGCTTTAATTTTGTATCCTTTAACAAATCTCTCCCCATCTCTGTTTCCCCTACACTTCCCAGACTCTAGTATCTTCTGTTCTACTTTTTACTATTATGAGATAACTTTTTTTTAGCTTCTACATATGAGTGAGAACATGTGGTATTTAACTTTCCGTTCCTGGCTTATTTCACATAACATAATGTCCTCCAGTTCTATCGATAATGCTGCAAATGACAGGATTTCATTCTTTTTTATGGCTGAATAGTATTTTATTGAGTATATATACTGTATTTCGGTTATCCATCCATCTGTTTTTGGGCACCTGGGTTGAAGCCATACCTTGGCTATTGCGAATAGTGCTGCAATAAGCAAGGGAATGTAGATGCTGATTTCCTCTCCTTTGGATAAATGCACAGTAATGTGATTGCTGGATCACATGGTAGTTCTGTTTGTAGTTTTTTGAGGAATGTTCATATTTTTCTTCATGGTGGCTGTACGTGTTTACATTTCCAACAGTGTGTAAGAGTTCCCTTTTCTCTAGATCCTCATTAGCATTTGTTTTTTTGTTTTTCCTTTGCGATAATAGCCATCCTAACTGGGGTGATGATAACTCACTTCGGTTTTAATTGGCATTTCCCTGATGATTAGTGAGGTCGAACATTTTTTCATATATTTTTGGCCATTTGTATGCCTTCTGTTGAAAAATGTCTATTCGGATCATTGAGTCATTTTTTTAAAAATCAGATAGTTTGCTTTGTTTTTGTCTTCTGTTTTTTATTTATTTTTTATTCTTCGCTGTCAATATGTTTGAGTTCTTTTCATATTCTAAGTATTAATCCTCTGTCAGATAAACAGTTTGCAACTTACTTCTCCCATTCTGTAGGTTGTCTTTTCATTCTGTTCATTGTTTTCTTGGCTGTGCAGAAGCTTTTAGTTTTATATAATCCCATTTATTTGTTTTTGTTTTTGTTGCCCATGCTGTTGAGGTCTTACTCATAAAATGTTTTCCCAGACCAATGTGCTAAAGAATTTCCCCACTATGAACAGGGTGCGGCGGCTCACACCTGTAATCCCAGTACTTTGGGAGGCCAAGGCGGGTGGATCACGAGGTCAGGAGATCAAGACCATCCTGGCTAACAGGAAAACCCCGTCTCTACTAAAAATACAAAAATACAAAAATTCAAAAAAAAAAAAAAATTAGCCGGGCGTGGTGGCAGGTGTCTGTAGTCCCAGCTACTTGGGAGACTGAGGCAGGAGAATGGCGTGAACCCAGGAGGCGGAGCGTGCAGTGAGCCGAGATCCCATTACTGCACTCCAGCCTCAGCGACTAAGCGAGACTCCATCTCAAAAAAAAAAAAAAAGGAATTTCCCCCCATGTTTTCTTTTAATTGTTTCATAGTTTGGGGTCTTACATTTAGGGCTTTCATCCATTTGAGTAGATTTTTGTGTATTTAAAACTCTAGTTTTGTGCTTCTGCATATGGATATCCAGTTTACCTAGCACCATTTATTGAACAGACGGCCCTTCCTCCGACCTACGGTCTTGGCACCTTTGTCAAGAGTCAGTTGGCTATAGATATATGAATTAATTTCTGGGTTCTCTATTCTGTTCCCCTGGTCCTGTGAATTTATCATGTTTTCATGTTATCATGACTCCTCTGCCTTAATCTGTAACAGTGATAATAACTCTTGCCTGTTGTTGTAAGTCATAGAATTGAAGGGCTGCAACAGCCAGCAACATGGTAAAACGCCTGGGAGGAGGTGAGGAGTAAAAACTAACATAAACAAATCTGTTTGATCAATTACAAATAGGACAAAACAAAAAGAGTGTGAGATGTAATGTCCAGAGGTAGAAATTGACAAGAGACTTTGAGGATGGTGAAAGGGAAAGGCAATCATTTATTTGCCATTCACCAGTAAAGCTAAGACCACTTCTGGTGTGGTAGACATTTGGGTCTCAGTGAAAGGAGTGGATGAGTGACAAAAATGATGGACTTAGACTTCTGCAAGCCTGTAAAGTGCAAAAGAGAGGGCACCTTGTCAGTGAAGGTATCAAGGTGTTGCCTGGGAGAGCTTGAGCCCTCATATAACTGCTGTCCAATCTCTGGAAGCAATTAAATGCTCAAATAAATGTCCTTCAAGTTAAGCTGACTACATTTTCATCCAGATTGTTGACACTATCCTTCTGCTAGACTATTGGAACCATGACCACATTGTATTCATGGAGTAGTTAGTATCTGAGAGGTAAAGGAAAATCCTTTTGCAAGTAAGACTAAGGAACCCCTCAGTAGCTCTGGATTCTCTTGAATTTGCCTTTCTTTTAGCATTCTTGGATAAAACTGGGTTGGTGCTGTGAAGGGTTGGGAATCCCTTTTTAAAAAGGTCTTGAAGGCATCTGTTCATGGAGGAGTTTACCTAACCCAGTCTACTTATCAATACCACTATCCTAAAAATAATGGCAGGTAATAATAAACGATGTGAATAAATTCCCATGCATATGGCTAGAACTAAGCTCCTTTACACGAATTATCTCCTGGAGTCACAGCACCCTTTTCACCTTTACTTCAAAGGAGGAAGACAAAAGCTAAATAACTTACTTGTTCAAGATCATTCAAATGGAAAGGAAGTAGAAATGGGATGAAAACCTAGGCAATATGATTCAAATCTTCTCAAGCATTGGTGGCTGTATTGTTTATTTATGGTTACTGTTATCGATTAAGGTAGCAATAATAATTCACAGAAACTGACAGAAAGTATAACCAAGCAAGAGTTTCATGCAACTCAGAATTTAAATTTTTCAAACTTTTTTTTTTTTAATATCAACAGAAGGGAGTTGGTGAGTTAGAACTCCATTGTTCATCTTGAGTTCTCTTCTTTGGCCTTAACCCAAGGAATAAATCTATGATAAATAACAAGACATAAGTGAACTCCATAGCTTTAAGACACTGAGACATACAAAACCATAAAGCACTATAATGTACATGAAAGGGGAAAATTATTATTTTTTTTTTTTTTGAGACAGTCTCGCTCTGTCGCCAGGCTGGAGTGTGTGGCATGATTTCAGCTCACTGCAACTTCCACTACCAGGGTTCAAGCAGTTCTCCTGCCTCAGCCTCCTAAGTAGCTGGGACTACAGGCACATGTTACCACACCCAGCTAATTTTTGTATTTTTAGTAGAGACAGAGTTTCACCAAGTTGACCAGGATGGTCATGATCTCTTGACCTTGTGATTCACCCATCTCTGCCTCGCAAAGTGCTGGGATTACAGGTGTGAGCCACTGGGCCCAGTCGGAAAAGCACATTTTAAGTATGGTGCATTTGGCAAATGGCAACGTTTTGGAAAACAGAGGTGAAATAAAAATTACCTGCTAAATCTCAGCTATTATACAGCATATTTCATCTGAGAATACTTAAAAATAAAATGCCCAAGAAGGCAAACTATTAAAACTTCTATTTGTATGTGATCTTATTTTCTCTGTGTGCCGAAAGATATTTTCTTTCCATGTTGTCATTGTCCTCATTGAGCACTCACTCATTAAGTACATGTTTATTGAACATGTACATTATACCACAAAACTAGGCACTAGGGTTACCCAGGAGAATAAATGCTGTCTTCTGTGAAGGGAAAGAAAGACAGGCCCTGAGAGCTTAATATCTTAATAGTATGGTAGAGATAAGAGGAACAGATGCACATTAACATAAAGATATATACGCTTGCCCATATACGCATATGCTATCTTGCCACACTGCAGGAGAGAAATATCAATCACACTGAGGATATTAACAGAATGTCTGGGTGGCTTCCGCCTTGATCACAGAGGATTTTATGGATGAGTTGAGTTTTGAAAAGTTTTGGAAAAATAAATCACAGGATAAAGTATGGTTGCACAGAATATATAGACGTTTTCTGTTTTGGCAGAGAGAATGACACTAAGGATCTAAGGAATCCTCAGTATCTTTAAAAACTATAATTTGAACTAAGAACCACCTCAGGTGAGCCATACAGTGTATCACATTCAGAATTAATGCATATGATTTTCAAAATATTTTCAAATGGACCCCAAACAAAACAAAACTCTTTGGATTCTTCTTTAGGACCCAGTCTTTGGAAATGAGATAATACATAGTTATTATGCTTAATTCTAATAAATAAAGTAAACCAAAGTCCTTTTAAAGGCTTTGACTTTAAATCAAACCAGCATAAAGTCAGCACTGAAAATTAGTTTTCAAACTTAATAAACATATTACTTCTCTCACCCTTGAATTCTTTATTGAGGAGGCGGGATGGTTGTTGTGAGTTAATGCATATAAGAGCGTAGCACAGTGTCTGTCACATAGTAAGTGCTCATTAAATGTAAGCTAGACTAGTGCTTCTTTTTGTTTCTTTAATAGAGATGACTGGAGGATACAGCACACAAATCATGCAGGTACTGATTGATGCACAATGATAGAAAGTTCTGTTTTTGCTTCAATAAAATAGGTTTATTGATGTTACTATAGCCTATAAATCGTGGCAAGCAATGTGGTACAGTGATGAATAAGACAGACTGCTACCTGGAAGGGCATCAGAGTCTGTTAGGGCCCATTTTCAACTAACCACAATAGCTACTTGGGGGTTCTGATTCATTCCTTATTTACCTATAAATTCCTAAGAAATTCAGGGACCTCAAAAGCATTTTCCTTTCATAAGAAAGCATTTCAAAATGCCTCTAGCACATTGTTGTATTGAAGCATTGTTGTACTTTTGAAAATATGTTCCAATTTATAAAATACTTTTACCCTCTTCACAATATGATCTTCATGATTATTCATGAAGAATAGGGCTGCGGGAAATAAATGGAGAAGCAGGGGGATGATTGGAGGAAACTGATACTTCACGGACTTAAATGACTCTCCCAAGCTAACGGAGTTAGTGAGTAAGAACGCAGTACTTTCTTCTGCATTAGGTTGCCTCCATATAGGATGAGCAAGTCACCTGTTATTCCCCTGACTCCAGGTAGGGCCAGCAGGAGGGAAGAAAATGGGCCTTTGGCATGCTTCCCCAGAATTTTCAGCATCCCTCTTCAACCATCGTTTCCCTGCTCTAGTCAAACATATCTTCTTGCTGCTCCTGGGGGCCTGAGCAGCCATTAAGATCACACTTTTGATAGGGCATGGGGGCTCTTGCCTGTAATTCCAGCATTTTGGGAGGTCGAGGAAGGTGGATCACTTAAGCTCAGAAGTTCAAGACCAGCCTGGGCTACATGGTGAAACTCCGTCTCTACAAAAAATGCAAAAAAATAGCTGGGTGTGGCAACACACACCTGCAGTCCCAGCTACTTGGGAGGTTGAGGTGGGAGGATCACTTGAGTTGTAGAGGTGGAGGTTGCAGTGAGCTGAGATCGTGCAATGGCACTCCAGAAACAGAGCAAGACTCTGTCTCAGAAAAATAAAAACACTTCTGCTCCTTTCTTCTCCATCCCATTCACTCAAAACTATTCTACCCTGTAATGATAATAACTGAAATGAAATAGGATATACTCATATAATGCAATATTATTTGGCAATAAAATGGAATGAAATACTGATATGTGGTATGGCATACTTGAAAGCATTATGCTGAGTGAAAGAAGCCAGATACACAAGACCGCACATGGTATGATTCCATTTATATAAAATATTGAATATGAATATGATATGGATATAGATCTATATCAATCTGAATATACAATAAGCAAATCTATAGACATAGAAAGTAGATTAGCGTTTACTGATGGCAAGGTGAGGGCTTGGGAATGACTGCTAATGGGTACAAAGTTTCTTTCTTGGATGATAAAATATTCTAAAATGACACTGTAATGATGGTTGCATAACTGTGAATATGCTACAGTACAGCCTGCATTGGTGTGAACAAACCATTAAGGGTGACTCTGGTGACGGCTCAGAAGGAGTGGAAGTGAGCTGTAAAGAAACTTCCATACTTCTTAGAGAATACCTATATGATCATGAACAGAATGTTGATAGAAATATGGGTGGTACAGCCCATTCTGATGATTCCTATGCATGTACATTTTATTGGCTCATGTAACCAGAGTAGCTTCAGGTATGATTAGATCTAGATGTTTAATACCTAATAAGCTGATACATGGAATCTATCACTCTTAATCTCATAGCTCTACTTCCCTCACTGCTGACATTTTTCTCAGGCTGGTTTTCGTATGTGGTGGCAATGAAATTCCCAAACTCCAGATTCACATTCCATCATTTTGGCCACCTCAGTGGATCAAGGGTTTCTCCCTTCTTATAGTCCATGGAAAAAAAAGTTTGTGGTTGGCTTGTCTTGAGTCATTTGCCCAGCAATTATGTTATCTGACAGTTTAAGGTATTTGTCCTCCTGCCTTTCTCTTATAAGGACCCTTATAATTACATTGGACTCACCAGATCATCCAAGATAATCTCCCATCTCAAAATATGTCACTTAACCATACCTGCAGGGTCCCTTTTGCCATGTACGAGACATAGCCACAGGTTCCAGAGATTCAAATATGGACATTTTTGGGGGGTTGAGGAGAGGCATTATTCAATGTAACATATTTACAGTGCTATGAAGTGTTAACGCTGGATCTTTAATCCATGTTTCCCAAATTGAAGATCAGTTTCTCTTCTACTTTATCACAACTGCATCATACATCAGTGGCCATGCATAAGCTTGGCTAGATTTCAAACTCTCAGGGGAAAGAGAATTACACCTGCCATAGCAAACAACTGTATGTGTGTTGGGGGAGAATGCGTGATTGTTTTCTGAAACCACAGGAAGAGATGAGGGGGAAAAAGGTTCAGTTTCAGTGCCGTCACTCCACACTAGCAGTGCCTCCTTGGCTCTCTTTTTTGATTAATAAAGCAATAATGTAGATTTGCTTGTACCTCCTTTATTTGATAAATTCTGTTTCTAGCAAAAGAATACAAATTCCATCAGCAGGCAAATCACTTAATAGTTTTCAAATGACAACTATAATTCTTTCTCAGCTGTTCCTACATGTGCAAAGAGAAACAGAGAATTAAGGCAGTTGCATGAATAATTTGAACAATAAACCTCTATTGGCTCAATTATCTATTTCAACAAGCATCTGGAGATAAGTTTAATTTTGTGTTCTCTAACTTTTTTTAGTTTACTTTAACGTTTTTAGTCATTGCCTTATAATAAGCCATTTATTTCTTTTGTGTCCTAAATAAAATTTAACAAACATTTAATGAGCAACTAATATATGCCAGCAACTGTACTCATTTCGCTGATGGCTAAAAAGACAGAAAACAATGAATCTCATTCTCATGCAGATTTCAGTTTCAACAGGAGAGATGATACTATTATACACATAACTATACAACATGGCAGAACAAAAATGACATTTGAAAGTATTTAGAGGGAGAAATATCATGCAGTTGGAAAGAATTAGGGGAAACTTCCCCTAGGAAAAGAATTTTAGAGGATGGATAGGCGTTTGCAAGGCAGAAGCTGGGTTAGAGAGTGTTGCAGTAGAGAGAGCTACACAGGCAAGGCGGCAGGACAAACCAGGACTAATCTTGGGAGCCTCAAGTATGTTGATACGCTGGGGAATAGGGAACGTGCAAATTTCTCCCAATCATTGAAAGAAAGAAAGGGACACTTTACGTCCAGTATTTAAAACTATCTGATTTACGCATCCCAACACCCTAGCAGTTTTCAGTAGGGTGGTAGGGAGGAGAGGATTAGTTCACGTCTGTAGACATTTTGATTGTCATAA
This sequence comes from Papio anubis, assembly GCF_008728515.1. NCBI lineage: Eukaryota > Metazoa > Chordata > Mammalia > Primates > Cercopithecidae > Papio > Papio anubis. Next base: position 99,498,247 of record NC_044987.1, on the reverse strand, counting down.
TGGGGGGTGAGGAGGTGGAGTGGGGAAGAGAGGATGCTACTGCCATCTAGTGGGTAGCGGCTAGGAATGCTGCTAAACAACCTACAGGACCTAGGGTATCTCCCCAAGCAAAAAAAAAAATACATAGATAGATATTAGATAGATAGATAGATAGATAGATAGATAGATAGATAGATAGATAGATGAATTGAAATAGCAATTGTGCCACAGATAAAAAAAAAAAAAACATGATAAACTTGTGAGGTTGAACTATAATTTTCACTTATTTTATTGATGACGAATTGAGATCTTTTGAGATTTCATAGCACGTTTTACCCAAGATCATTAAACAGTGAATGGCAGTACAAACTTAGGGACGTGTTATAAAGGGTAATGAATGGGGATATCAGCATGTAGCTAATGAGAGTCTCTGAATGTGGGCGTGGCAATCATTGGAGCTACAGTGAAATGACAGTGCACATGAAGTGCTGAGCACAGCGCCTGGCACAGAGTAAGCACTCAATAAGTGGACCATGCTGTTTGCATGACAGCTGGTGCTTTTGGCTGTGTATTAGCCATGGGTGGGTTGGATTGGGGCAGGATGGGAAGAGTGCTCAGGGTCTGAACTGGAGTGAAAGCAGGTAGAGTGTAAAGGAAGGGACACATGCCATACACTTTGCCCATGGGAGAACGAAAGAACCTGGCAGATAAATGAATGTGGGGGTGTGTATCGAGGACAGTTTTGAAGGTGACTCAGGTTTTGAACATGAGAAACTAATTTTCACCTCACTACTATGAAGTGAGCAGCTGCTGTGTTAGGAATTATTAGACTTATTTAAAACAGGCAAACTGAGACACGGAAAGGGAAAGTAATTAGTTCAAGGTCACACCATATTTTGAGATTTCTTTTGACACTTTGAAAGAGAAAAAGGCTGACCTTTTTAAAGATACAGTAACTAAATTTTTATAGGAAAGATAAGGACAAAATGACAGTTTCCTTAATACACCTCCAAAAAGTAGTTTTAACATTAATGTTGCTATACATCTATATTGATGAAAACAACTTTAAACTCTAGTCAGGCAGTCTGGCTGAATGACACAGGTAGAGACACCAAGGAAGAGTTGCTCAAAGAGAATGGGCCAAAGTTCTGTTTTGTTGGTCACATTTGCTACATTATTAAGGGAGAGACAAAAAACAACCTGGTTGGTCAAGTGACCATATGTAGAAGACAGAACCCATAGTAACGCCCAACTTGGTACCATACATTTGTTAATAATAGCAAATATGACTAATAATTGAGTGCTTATTGGATGCCAGCAACTGTGCTAACTATTCTTCTGCATTACTTCATATTAATCTTTGTAATTCTGTAGAACAGGTGTAACCAGTTATTGATGAGGTCTTTGAGGGTTAGAGAGGTTAAATAACTTACCAAAGTCACACGGCTAGGACATAAGGGAGCCAATACTCAAACTTCTGGTGCTGGGCTTAAGAGCCCAGACTTTTATCCAATGTTATCTGTGTATGGCTAGAAGTTAAGAACATACATTCTTCCTTTTTTCATATTTGACAAATGTAAATAAAACTGGATACATAGTCATTCAATTAAGACCTCCTTAGGAGTGACCCGAGAATATTTCCAACAGAAACAGCATGTTGCCTTCTCAAATCTCTACCTCTACGTCTTATCAATATTATGCAGTTGATTTCCAGATCTAACTTTTACCATTTTAGCTATTCATTCAAAAATTTGAATCCTGCACTTGCTCTGTGCTTGCTGCCATTCTGTGAGTGGAGTATATGCCATGAACAGGAAAGTAAGGTCTGTACTCTCATGGACCACACATTTCAGCAGAGGTAGACAACTCCACCCATAAAAACAGACATCAGATAAAGGCTCTGCAGAAAATTTAAATGTTGCAAGAGACATGGGGTAGCTACTTGAGTTGCTTGAGAGGGATGACCTCTCTTAGAAGATCAAAAAGATCAGTGCCTGCAAAGAGCAGAGGGGAATGTCCTAGGCAGAGAAAACAGCTAGGGCCACGGCCCTATTCAAGCACCAGAAGAATGTCCATATGCCTGGAGAGGCCAGTGCAAGGGCAGGAAATGTGGGATAAGGTTGATGCCTATAATCCCAGCACTTTGGGAGGCCGAGGCGGGCAGATCACGAGGTCAGGAGATTGAGACCATCCTGGTTAACACGGTGAAACCCCATCTCTGCTAAAAATACAAAAAAAATTAGCTGGACATGGTGGCATGCACTTGTAATCCTAGCTACTTGGGAGGCTGAGGCAGGAGTGCTCAGGATCTGAACTGGAGTGAAAGCAGGAGAATCACTTGAACCCAGGAGGCAGAGGTTGCAGTGAGTCGAGATCGCGCCACTGCACTCCAGCCTGGGCGACAGAGCAAGACTCTGCCTCAAAAATAAAATAAAATAAAATAAAAAAGGTTTAAAGTCTAAAAGAAGTTGAGAATTTGAAGCAGGTAAAGGAGGATTTTGTAAGTCAATACAAGGTATTTTAATTTTATTTCTGGTACAATGAGATGCCTTTGAATGAATGTTACCCTCTTTCACTAGACTTTCTTGTCTAAACGGGTAGCTTCTGAGGTAGAGAAGAAGTTAAAGATCCTAAGAAAAACTAATTTTACCTTGACTTTATTAGTTAATATTTCATATGAATAAAAGAGAGTGAGAAAAACCCCAAACTCTTTCAGTAGCTTCATTTATATCTGAAAGGTGTGTTTTTTGACACTTCAGTCAATCAGTGGGCGCCATTAATCTACATATTATGTTACCAGAAGCTGTGTTTCTTTTTGACTTTCCTTTTCTTTTGGTTCTTCTCAGTAAATCAATTCATGTCATTTTCATTTGAAATCCAGTGACGTTTAACTGTACAGGCACTTAGAGGTACCCTCCTATGACTTGAAGCTTAATTTAATTGCATTACTTGTCAGCAGCACCTTAAGGAAAAAGAGCTAGGACTTCCAGGGCCCTCAGTATCTCCAAATTACACGTGGAAAATGACTTGATACAGGTCTGTAGGTCTCTATGGAGGGAGCTTCTGAAATAGTTGACTTTGGTGAATGATGTTGGCAATTTGGCTCCTAACATTTTCCAATGTTGTATTTTACTGCAAACGGAACGTTGGAGCAAGTATTTGTAAGATGTCATCAATTTCACTTTAGAATTTGGCTTTTGAAAAGGCTGCACTTGGAAACTTTGGGGAGCATTTCCTGCAATTATGGTTTAAGACAGTTGGTTTGTTTTATGAAAGGTTGAATAATGTCAATCACATTGCTCTGTTGATCTACCTGAAAGCACTTTGTCATGCAGCAATATTCCAATAAAAGCATAAAATCTAAAAGCCCAAAGGTCTCTCAAAGGCCATCAGTCTACTGAGGCCCAGACTTTAATACTTTTTATGTCCTTAATGTGAGCATACAAGTGGCTCAATATGGTGCTTTCAACTTTTCTTTTGTCAGATATTTGCATTTTAAAACAAAAGTAAATAAAAGAAAAAAATGTTTTAATTGTAAAATTATAAGAATTAATCGGCCGGGCGCGGTGGCTCAAGCCTGTAATCCCAGCACTTTGGGAGGCCGAGGTGGGTGGATCACGAGGTCAGGAGATCGAGACTATCCTGGCTAACACGGTGAAACCCCGTCTCTACTAAAAATACAAAAAACTAGCCGGGCGTGGTGGCGGGCGCCTGTAGTCCCAGCTACTTGGGAGGCTGAGGCGGGAGAATGGCGTGAACCCGGGAGACGGAGCTTGCAGTGAGCCGAGATCACGCCACTGCACTCCAGCCTGGGAGCACAGCGAGACTCTGTCTCAAAAAAAAAAAAAAAAAAGAATTAATCACAAATTGAAGATTTTTGCTTTAAATTCAAGTAATTAATAGGACAATCCCGCTATAATGCCCTACTCTTCTCGTGTAGCTATAGTAGAAATTTAAGCAGGGACAATGTCTAGGAACTGCTAATCTAATATAAGCTTGCCTTAAAGGACTAACCACACGTGCAGCCTATGCTTGAGCTACTCCAGTGGCAGGAACATCACCACCTTATAAGGAAGCCCATCCCATGTTCATAGAGCATTATTTTGAGGGAGTACTTTGTTACATTGATTGAGAGTTATTCATAGCCTCCAAATAGAATATCACACATGCACACACACATACACACAAACACAACAAATATGCAAATTAATAAAAACTTTGTAGATACTAACACTTGACATTTCTTATACTCACCTTTCTCTCTCCAACTCCAGATCTTCTGCCTTTGTTTAGATCCTCGTAACCTCCAAGTTTCCCAATTTCTCTCTGGTTTCCAGTTGTTCTTCTCTGATTCATATGCATACTGCCTCTGGGATAACTTTTGTAGACCCCCAACTTATCACATCACTTCTTAATAGCCCTCAGTGATGTTCCTTTACCTTTCCAAAAAACTCCCCAAAAAGAAAAAATAATAATTCTTGATCTGGCTGTTATATGCAGGTTCATTTCTTCGCATTTTTTCTTCTTTCCTGCCACACATTTCCCTTAAGTTCCAGCCTTAAAGCATTTGCAGTTCTCCTAAAGCACAATGAATGTTTGTCAGATTCAAACTGAGGTCTATGAAATTCCAGACTTGCTGTTCTTGGTTCGACTCCATGCTGTTTTCTTGGATCAAGCATATACCCTTTCTAAATATACAGTAATCTTTTACAAAAATATAAGTGTGTCTGGCAAATGATGAAAAGTTACTAAAACATTGCTAAGTCATAGTATATGCAGAACCCGCTGAAATTTATATTCAATAAATATTTGCTTGTTCAATAAATAAATGGATTGAATTGGACAGTATTAAAGTGTTAGCACCTATGTACAAATTATTTCATTTAGTATCATTCTTTCTGGAGAAGGGAACTGCTTAAGGTTGAGGCCTTGGGCTATTATAAAGAAATAAAAAAAAGACATAGAAAGGAAGGATGGGCCTCTTCAAAGGAACTTGTTCCAATAATCATAATTTTAGCATTCTTTAACCATGGAAGTAAAAGAAACACAACTGACAGTATGAGCAGTGAAAAATCCCTGTGGCCTTTTTAATGTAACCCCTAAAATAAGAACAATAACAAAAAAATTGTGGAAACATTCATAAGAATTAAAGTAAGAAATTGAAATTCGATGTGGCATAATTGTTATCCTAGTGAAAATGCGAATTTCCATAAGTATTCTTAAAATTTCACTAGAAATCCTTTTCAAAATTGTCAATTGAAGGTTGTGGCAAAAATGTCAAACACTCGTGTAACAGTCACCCTGTGTTCACTCTGTGCAATGAGACCACAAATCTGGGACATACCTCACAGTCTTAGCCATGAGCATATTTACTTTATCTCTTATTGCCCCTATAAAATTAACAAAGTTTTTGATGGATTAAGAAGATTTGTGTAGTGAATCAAAGGATTCCTAAGCCCCTTCCATTTTGAAAGTATTTGTTTATACATACTTATTTTCATGTTCTGAGGCATTATTTTATTCAGGTGATAAAGGTGTTTCCATTTTCAGTGTCAATACCATACATGATTTTTTCACAAATCTATAGCATCCCCTAGAAAGTCATTTTTGTCCTTAAGAATGTGTATATTAGAGACCTGGACATTTAAAAAATGCAAATTGTTTAACATTATTTGAATCATGAGCGACTAAATCAGCTGGAGGCCTGGAACCACAGATGTGCTAAATGAATCTTCAATGTGAGGAGAACTCAATTTTGAAATCTATGCCTTCATCTTCTGAAAGCACAATAGTAACGCGGTGGGGAAAACAAGGCTATCATTTCTTGAATCTGCACTGCATGGCTGATGCTAAAATAAAGTGACATTCTTTAGGAATTGTTTAGTATCAAGTGCTGATTTAGCTGGATAAAATGCAGCTGTCTTCCCAAATTACACAACTGGATTCACACCATCTCCTAATTCCTGGTGGAGTTTTAAAGATACCTTTGTGGGCAATTTTATTCCCAGTGCAAAGATTCCTAATTTAGACAGTACAAAAATACCACTACATAGTATCTACGCACAAATACCTTCTCCCTTAGAAACATTTAATAAAGGAGATTGTGTTTTTAAAGTGATTGGGTCACCATTTAGAAAGGATGTGTAAAAGATAGTTGAAGGCCATTCAGAAGTGGTTGCCAAATTGTCATACCGTTGTTTCTTTCAGCTTTCTTCTTATTGCTTTAAGTCACTCCTCAAACTTGTCACGTTGCCTCATGTGGTCTGAAAAAGACAGAATTATCTGTCAACATGCTCCCCTTCACCAATGCCCTTCCTCCCCAAGCTTCTTTAGTGATTGATATTGTCCTAGGAAGGTATCAATGGGTAACCCTCCATATCTGTGGGTTTCCCATCTGTGGATTCAACCAATTGCAGATCAAAAACCTTCCAGAGAGCCTGGTGCAGTGCTCACACCTGTCCTAGCTCTTCTGGAGACTGAGGTAAGAGAATCACTTGAGCCCGGGAGTTCCAGGCTGTAGTGAGCCAGGATTGTACCACTGCATTCTAGCCTGGGCAACAGAGCTAGACTCTGCCTCTTAAGAAATAAAAAATTCACAAAGTTTCAAAACGCAAACCTTGAATTTGCCAAGTGCTAAGTACTACATTGAATCCTGAAGAATGAAGTGATGTGTAGGCATTGTATTAGGATTGTATTGGGTAAGTAATCTAGATATGATTTAAAATATATGTGAGGCTGTCCACAGATTACATGCAAATACTATACTCTTTTATATAAGGGATTGAGCATCCTCAGATTTTGCAGTCTGATGGGGTCCTGGAATCAATTCCCCACAGATACAGAGGAATGACTGTATTTCAAAAGCTGTACTCTTTGGATCTCTACATGGCATCTAATAGTTGATCCCCTCAACCATAGCTGAGTTTGTAAGTTAGTTAAGCTTTAACTCCGTTAATCTTCGGGTAACAAATTAATTTTTCTTAGAATGCATTTTGTTCTTTGTCCTCTGGCTGCCATATGGGCAGTTCTGCAATCATCAACTACATTCACATTCATGAAGCCTTGAACACATTAGCGTTTCTGATATGGTTTGGATCTGTGTCCCCACCGAGTCTCATGTCAAATTGTAATCCCTAATGTTGGAGGTGGGGCCAGGAGGGACATGACTGGATCATGTAGGCAGATTTCTCGAGAATGGTTTAGCACCATCCCCTTTGGTACTCTCCTCATGTTAGTGAATTCTTGTTAAATCTTGTTTAAAAGTCAGTAGCACCTCCCCTTTCTCTCTGTCTTGCTCCTGCTCCCACCATGTTCGCACACTGCCTTCCACCATGAATTTAAGCTCCCTGAGGCCTCCCCAGAAGCATATGCTCCCATGCTTCCTGTAGAGCAGAACCATGAGCCAATTCAACCTCTTTTCTTATCAATAACCCAGTGTCAAGTATTTGGTATAGCCATGTAAGAACAGCCTAATACAGTTTCTATTTGTGAAGTCCTCTTGGTCTGGCGCCACATTGAGGTAGCTACTGTCTCCTCTGCCTTCCACTCCCAGCTCTTTACACTTCTGTAAAATTCTGACCATATTACTCACCATTGATTGTAATTAGCATAGCTACTATCTATCCACGTTCCTCCCCCAACCAAGTGGACAGTTCATTCATCTAGTCAATCAAAATTTATTAAGAGGTCAAACCAGGCACTGTGTTAAGCAACATGGGTCCCAATACATGTCAAAATAACTAGTTCTTCATGTAATTGGCTATTCAAGTATTTTTCCCGTTCATGTTAGCTATTTTAAGAACTATTTTTGTATTTAAACTATGAATCTTTTTCTATATATTACAAATAGTTTTTTCAATGTTGTGGTTTCTTGTCATTGTACATATGGAACAGATTTTCCTTTTAATGTTTGTTCATTTAAACTTTTCTCTTCTTTCCTTTTTCACAAGCTAACTGGTATTAGAGAGGAGATAGAATGGGTAAGAAGAAAGATGAGTGGCAGAGTCCACAGAGGAACCCGATAGTGGTCTCTCTAAAATAGTAAAGAGAAATGTGTACACTCTCTTTGGTACACATCTGTGAGCCATTCCTGAGACAGCATCGACAGGTGCTATCAGGAAAGTAAAGGTAACAGAGGAGTTAGTGATGACTTCCATAATACTTGGCACATAACTGGAGATTATTATACATATGTTGAAATAAGTGACTGATTAGATGGTCACTAATGTGGACAATTTTCTTTCCAGCAAACCCCAGTAATCACTGAGGACCTTTGTTATTCATAAGGGAGAGAGGTTGTAGTTGATTGCAATGATCACTCTGATTCTCCACTTGATTTCCTTTTACATAACTTTGCAGTAACCTCCTGATATGGGGTCTGGCTCTGTGTCCCCACCCAAATCTCATCTTGAATTGTAATCCAAATTGTAATCCCCATGTGTTGGGGGAGGGACCTCACGGGAGGTGATTGGATCATGGGGGCATTTTCCCCCATGCTGTTTTCAAAATAGTGAATGAGTTATCAGGAGATCTGCTGATTTTGCAAGGCAGTTTTCCCTGCTCTTAGTAAACTCCCACTGAGTATTGAATTTTAAAGTCAAAGTAGTTTCAAAAAAGTAAGTTGTTTTAATGAAATTAATTCACATGTCATTATGTGTGACTATACAGGCAAGCTTGATATGATTATCCCAGAGGATATTCTGGTCCCTGTGTAATACTATTGGAAGTGAAAAGAGAATATTTATTTCCAGGATTTATAGCACAGAATAAAGACACAAACTTTAAGTATGTATTGTGCTTCAATAGAGTTGCCTACAGCCTGTAAAATCCAATTAATAAACACAATAGACACATTCACTTTTTTATTTTTAAGCAAAGTTACTGAATTTGTTCTATTTGCTATTTTGTATTTCTGATTACAAGATGCTGTCCCCTGCTGTTTGCTAAAGATTACACCGGCTATAGTCATGAACATACAGTGAAATAAGATAACAGTTTTGTTTAATGACTCACGTCTACAAATCAGAGAAGAACAAAAGAGAAATTTGCATGTCCATGGAACAAATCTAGCATGCTAGCACTGTGCCTCCTCTTCTCCCAAGCCATGTCATTTCAATAAGCGTTTTGTCCTCTCCATGCCTTTGGTAACTAGATGGGCTAATGGGGAGGGTGATGGTGTAATATTATTTCTTCTAAAAGAGCTTTTATAAAAATTTTTACTTGAACACATACTCTGTCATTGTTAATAGTACCTGGCAACCTCTACTGCATAAATATCTATAATTATGTTTTTTTCAGCAACAATTTGGTTTGCATGCATACTTTCATGACAGTTAGCTTGTTTACTACTTATTCCAATCCTCTTTGAGTAAGGTCATTCAGTGACAAATGTGGTATTGCCATCCTCTGAAAGGGTTACAAATTCATACCTGGCTTTCAGGGCAGAAAATGACAGCCTGCATGCTGATAACTGACATACAGGTGTTCCCCATGTTACCAAAACCTAGATGTTATCGCAAAACTGGAAGAACTGGCATTGAGTAGATCTGGGTTCAAATTTTGGCTGTGTCATTTACCAAGTTTGTGACTTTAAGCTTCATTTTTTCCATCTTCAAAATCTCTCAGGGTGTTGTTTTGAGTATTAAATAAGGTGATATATATATGAGAAGTGTAACAGAAACCACGCCGTATGGATTGTCAATAATGACTGGTTCAATCTAAATCTACAAATGAAAGCCACATGACAAATTCAGGGTCATATCGTGTGAATGAGTCGATGATGTAAGTAAAGATACTGTAGCTGCTGAAGGAGAAGGTTAACAGGAGAGGGAAGCTGTTCTGTTTTCCCTTTTGGCCAAATAGCACTTATCTGTCCTTGCTGCTTTGCCTAATAGATTAATTCATTCTGATAGTATTAAAGATTCTGGTAGATAGCTAATAATTAGCTCTGAAAAAAACAAATCATTGGCTTTCCTTTGCTGTCAAAATCCCTAAAAAGAAAATTTTCATTTCAAATGGCTTCTAGCTTACTTCAGAATCGGAGGATAGACTCCTTTGAAGCTATCTAGTACTGCTAGTGAATGTACTTTTTAATCGTTTATTAGTGGATAAACTATAAATGGCATATAAGGGTAAAAGCTTCAAAACACAAATTAAAGTCAACTGCTCACTAGTGTTTTGAATCAATCAATACAGCATTCATTTAAAAATAGAAGCAACGCCACTAACCCTCAAAAAATTCACATTTTGATGTAATTCATAACATCAAACCTCTCTAAAAAGATGGAGAAATTACAATAAATCACAATCCATGTGCAAGGAAAAGTCTTTCCCCTTGCATGTACTGACATCTGAGATGCACGTTACAGTATGCTCTTAGTACGCAAAGAACATTACAGATGTAATTTTTTTTTAACTCTAAGCAAGGAAATACCATGTACTATAATGGGAATAGAAAAGAAAAAAATAGCATTTTGTATAAACTTGGATATGCCTCTGATGTTCTCTTAATAAATCTTTTCTCATTTCTGTTTGAGGCTACCTTCCATTATAATTTACTCACTTTCTTTAAAACTGTTTTTAAACCAAGTACATATTCTGTTCTCTCAAAAATAAAGAAAACCAGCACAAAGATCATTACTTAGGGCACACAAAACAGAGGAACATTTATTTAATCTATTCCATATATAGAGAGTATTGTTTAAATTATCATTCCTAATTTCATTTATTCATATCTCAATGTTACCTACATAAATGACAAAAAGTGAATGTCCATAGGTTACTGAAGGGGCCTTATGAAAATTATACATTGGAGAAAGAAACCAATATAAATATAATATTAATAGCATTATTTTGTTGGCCCAGTCCTTCTAAGGAGACCCAGTGAATTCGAAATGTGCCAACTATTTCTCTAATACGAGTTGATGGAAAAGTCCACATCCTCGATCAGGGGATGTTGGAATTGAGTTGTCAAGCTGTCCTGGATGTCTTGTACAAACTGAACAGGCCAATTTACTGCAACACTGCATAGGCTGAAGGCTACTATCTCGCCTTTACAGTTGCTTCCTCCTGGTGAGATTATCCTGCCCGACCACAGCCTCCCTCTCCAGTAGCTTTTAAGTTACTCTGGATTCTTTCTGATGAGCCTGAGCCTATTCTTTATTTATTTATTTATTTATTTATTTATTTATTTATTTATTTGAGACAGAGTCTTGCTCTTGTCGCCCAGGCTGGAGTGCAATGGCCCGATCTCGGCTCACTGCAACCTCTGCCTCCCGGGTTCAAGCAATTCAGCCTCAGTCTCCCGAGTAGCTGGGATTGCAGATGCACGCCATCACTCCTGGCTAATTTTTGTATTTTTAGTAGAGACGAGGTTTCACAATGTTGGGCAGGTTGGTCTCGATCTCCTGACCTCGTGATCCTCCCGCCTCGGCCTCCCAAAGTGCTGTGATTACAGGCGTGCGCCACCGCGCCCAGCTAAGCAATAGTACTGTGTTAATCCACAGCTTGGGACCAGTGTGCTTGACTAGGAGAGGCTCTTACCCTGCAACCTGAAAGCAACAGCTTTGTGTGTTTGGTGATAATTTTGAATCTTAGTGGTGATTTGATTTTAATGTCTTCCTCTTTGTAGCTCAAAACTCCTGGATTTCTGGATGAAAACAGGCAAGCTTTTCGAAAAAACTGACTTCTCCCACACAGCCTGAATTTCTTTTGCCTATTACTAACCTCCCAGCGCGGGGGTTGCTTTTAGACTCAGCTGTTCCGGCTCTGCCCTCCAGGTGGCAGCAGTGCCACATCTCAGAAGCTCCAATCCCCTCTTCCCTGACTTCAAGTGTTAATGCAATTGACCAATCAGTGCTAAGATGATGGGAGGTAATTGGGTAATTGTATTTTACTGATCACAAGCGGAGAAAGGGAAAGGAAAAGGGGAAAGAAAGAGGGGCAGAGGAGGGAAAGCGACTGCAGTCCGAAAGGAGCTTTTGGAAGCTAGGACCCTAAGCGTCAGGACGTGGCATTGGTCGAGAGAAAGCCTAGGCTGGCAAGAGCTGCTGCCGGCGCTGGGAGAGCATTTGGGAGAAAAAGAGAGGCGAGAGCAGAGGGAGGGGGAGGAAGAGAGTTCAAACCGAAGTGGATGGAAGGGGACTGGGGTTTCTGCCGCGCAGGGAGCCGTGAGCCAGGGCGATGGCGCTAAGGACGGCGCGGAGCAGCTGCGCTCCCGAAAACGCGTCTCCTCGCAGAGGACTAGCAGGCGTCGGGAAGGTCTGCGCCAACGGGAACCAACTTGTGGCTCCAAAATGTACCCAACGCAGCTGGAAATGAGATCAAAGCTGCAGTTGCATTTGAGAAGGATGAGAAGAACCAGCGATTAGGAATTTTTTTTTTCTTACCCGTGTTGTTCCTTTTTCTTTTTTTCTTCTTTTTCTTTTCTTTCTTTTTTCGTGTTTGTTTTTTTAATTTGCCTACCACCCCGTCTGTCCCCTCACTTCATCCTCCCCATTTGAAATAAAAGCCCCAGTCTCAACTTACATCACCGCCGCGCCCCCGGAGCCACTGCCGGCTGATGGAGGAGAAGGGGACCCGGGGGCTGGCAGGGGCCACCGGCGAGGGACCGCATCCCGCGTCTCCCCCGTGATCCCGGCCCCGACCGCGGAGTTCTGCAACACCTGGAGGATCTGGACCGGGTGCTGGGGGTGGGGGTGGGGACAGAAGAAGGAAAAGGCACCCCGAGCCTTATTAAAAAAAAAAAAAAAAAGTAGCGGGGGGAGGAATGGGTTTCTTCTTGACAGCTGACGGAGCCTTGAAATTTTCCTCCACTACCTCCGCCCCCGCCCCCGCCCCCGCCCCCCGCACTCCATTTAACGTGAGATTATGAAATTGCAGAGGCGGTGGAGGGAAGGAGACAGGATATAACCGGAGTTTGGAGGGGAGAGGGGAAGGTGGCTGGCCGGGTGGCTGAAATCAAAAATTCAATTGCGCACTGGGTTGTGATGAGAAATCTAATCAGATCTTTGGCGAAGGGGCCGGCCGGAAGGATGGCGAGTGGGGGGGAAGTTGCTCCCCAAATTCTTCGAAGTCCCCGGGAGGCTGGGGAGAGGAATTGACGATGTAAAAGGAGACTTTTTTTTTTTTTTTTTTTTTTTTTTTTTTTTTGGTGGTGGTGGCTGTTGGGTGCCTTGCAAAAATGAAGGATGCGGGACACAGCTCTCTCCTGGAACCGAACGCAATGGATAAACTGATTGTGCAAGAAAGAAGGAAGAACGAAGCTTTTTCTTGTGAGCCCTGGATCTTAACACAAATGTGTATATGTGCACACAGGGAGCATTCAAGAATGAAATAAACCAGGGTTAGACCCGCGGGGATTGGTGTGTTCTGACATAAATAAATAATCTTAAAGCAGCTGTTCCCCTCCCCCCCAAAAAAGGATGATTGGAAATGGAGAACCGAGGATTCACAAAGAAAAAAGTATGTTCATTTTTCTCTATAAAGGAGAAAGTGAGCCAAGGAGATAATTTTGGAATGAAAAGTTTGGGGCTTTTTTAGCAAAGTAAAGAACTGGTGTGGTAGTGTTTTCTTTTCTTTTTGAATTTCCCACAAGAGGAGAGGAAATTAATAATACATCTGCAAAGAAATTTCAGAGAAGAAAAGTTGACCGCGGCAGAATGAGGCATTGATTGGGGGAGAGAAACCAGCAGAGCACAGTTGGATTTGTGCCTATGTTGACTAAAATTGACGGATAATTGCAGTTGGATTTTTCTTCATCAACTTCCTTTTTTAAATTTTTATTCTTTTTGGTATCAAGATCATGCGTTTTCTCTTGTTCTTAACTGCCTGGATTTCCATCTGGATGTTGCTGTGATCAGTCTGAAATACAGTGAGTGACCTTTATTTTCTTATTTATTGGTGAAGAAAATGTCAGTTAATTTGGTGTTTTTGGTCTCTTTATCCTCTCTCTCCCTTTGGTGTTTTTTTAAAGAACTGGCTATTGGGGGCCAGAAAATAAGGGAATGGGTGGCCCAGGTATTTGCTTCATCAGTCTCTGCTCTCTGATGAGACAGTTTGCTATAAGGATGCAGGTTGACTGCATCCTGGGCAGACGCCTTTGCAAATGTTCACCAGGAAAAAAAAAAAAAAAAAAATCTCCCCAAGAAAGCCGCTGCAGTGTGGGGTGCCAGTGCTGTGTGACTGACACTCTAGAATGCATTTAAGTTGCTTGTCAGCCACGGAGTTAGATGCACAAATGTTTGGCTATTGGAAATCGAAGGGACTCAATTTAAATTTCATTATCCGACCTGACATTGCAGATCAACAGAATGTATTAACACAAAAATATGACAATAAACCAAGCAGATGAAGGGTGGCTTCTTGCTGGTGTATGGGTGGAGGGAGAAAGGGTGGGTTTTGGGGGGAGGAAGCTGGTGGAGAGAAGTGGCTGTACTTTCCACAATCACTCTTGCATACACATGCCCAGATGTGCTCTTCACATTACCCGGGTTCATGCCAGTGCTAAAAATGAAACAAGGAGGACCTACTTCTCTCCAACTCCACCCCCTTCTCACTGAGGACTTCTTTGGATTACAGAGAGACTGTGCATGGACTGTAGAGCAGTGACTTGGGTTTTGCCAGAAACCTTTCCAATATCACCAGTTCACAGCTCCTCAGAGAAAGGAAGAAATCTAGTGTCCTGTGGTAACTTAGAAAAGGCAGCTGAAGAAGAGGTCTATGTTGAGCATTCATGCTTCTCATGTGCCAGCTTTGTCTTGGAAAAAGAGGCCAATATAAAAAAATAAAGTAGAAGGTGGAAAATGCTTAGAAAGTCTGAGCTGAGCGCCTGTAGGATCACCTTCCCTCCTCTCCCATTGCTGCCAAAGTCATGGAGCTGGCCTTTTTTACAGAACTTTCCCCCTTCACTCTTCTCTATTCCTCTCTGGGGCCTTCTATCAGAATCATAGACTCATGTAACTTTTGAGCCAGAAGAGTCTCCAGAGATCTCATGTCAATAAAAAAAGGAAACTGAGGCCTAGAGAAGCTATAACTCTTTCATTAATGGCCAAACAGCATGAGACAGGTGACTCACACAAGCCTCAGAACGCCAGGCAAAAAAAAAAAAAAAAAAAAGTCAATTTGGGATCCAAACTGGACAGCTACACATAGCCTGGCTACTCCTGTATTTTGAATGCTGTTTTATGAGTAAGGGTCAAAGGAAGGCACATTGGTCCTGAGAGCTTGAAATAAAACTTCTGCCAGTTTAGACTTCAAGGGTTACAAACTCCAACATTCATTGTCTCTCTTCCCTTCCTCCCTTCTTCCCTCTCTCCCTCTTCCTTTCTTCTTTTCCTTTCTATAGCATAGTTTAGATAACCCTGGCTTGAATACCATTTAAAAAAAAAATAAGATCCACTACTCTGACATATCCCAAAGGAGATGAAAGGCAGCATTCTCCTGGGTCCTTTCTTAGTGTTTAATCCTGTGAGTGGTGGTCCTCAGAGAGTCATTAAAGAACTGTAGGGTTAGATTTATATTAGAGAGGTGATAATAGAAACCAGAAACACGCAGCTGAAAGCTTCTGAGCCTGTTCTTACACTCACATCATCTATTCTTATCCTTTTCATTACTCCTTAACTAAACTAGCCTACAGCTGAGCACTTCTCTAATTTATTTTTCTGGGCACATGTTTCCTGTTGGAACACAGATCAGGCAATAAATTTACCAACCTATAAAAATAATTGTGCAAGATGGTTTTATTCCCTGAAATCCCCATAGACTTGTGCATATATTTTCATAGTTCTCTGCACTTTTTTTGTATTTGTTTGCTTGTTTGCTTTGTTTTACATTACCACAGTGAAGTCACCATTTGTAGACATGGAATGACTCAAGTTGTACTAAGTTCCTGCTCATCTGGAACTTAGCACAATGACAAAAAAAAAAGTAAGAAGAAAAACATGTACTTTGATGCTTTTTCACTTTATAGTTCAGTTCCTGGCTTCACATGGGAACCCCAGCCTTGAAATTAGGTTGGGTCTGCTAATTGGAGGAGATTTTATTTTCTTTATGTAAATATATATATAAATATATATAAATATATAGATAAGTATATATAAATATACATATATATTTATCTTTCATTGACATCAAAATTTCTTAAGTGCTGCTCTAATTAGGTCTGAAAGCACATTCCTCTCCTTGATAGTGTCACCTCCTCCCTGTACCCTCCACACTTAATGTACACATGCAATTGTCCTAAGAGAGAGAAAGGGAGAGAAGTGAAGAGAGAGAGAATCTGTTCAAAATTTTGGTCTGAAATGTGTCCTCCCATCCCCCTCCACTTAAACATTTTGAAATCTGGAGTTAATGGGGCATCTAAGGTGTCATCATCTTTCATACTGGTAAATCATTTCAGAACTCTACTGTTAGGAACCTATGGCCCACCTGGGGGTTAACACCTTTGGTTTAGTAGTCAGAGTTGGCCCTGCATTTTGGTTAAGTACTGATTTGTTTTAAACTAATTTGTTCAGAAGCACTGCATTTGTTCATGTACTGTTCAAAGAATGAGGGCCATGACAGAGCTGGAAACTTACTTCATCAGTGGGTGTCAGGACCCAGGTTGGTGCCCACTGAAAGACATTTGTGAGTAAGCAGTTGTCTACCAGAATCTGCCGAGGACCCTATGCCCAGAAATCTACTGGGTTTTACGAGTTTTAAAGTTCCCTTTTCAAATATCTTCTTCCTCAAATGTAATAGCTGTGCCCTTTGAGCAATACTTTTAATTTCCCTGGCTCTCAATTGTCTAGTCTGTGAGGTGGGAATTATAATATGTAATTCGTTGAATTGTTTTATGACTTAAAAGGAGTGTTGTGCAAAGATGCAAGCATAATAGGCCCTCTAAGGATGGCTGTTTGTTATGATTATTCTCGGATTAACGTGGATTAATTTCCTGACAGTGAATAACAGTCTGGCTAAGCACTTTAACAGTTTGAGCACCTATACTTGAAAAATAGGGATTGTGCAACTCATGTTACAGTAGTTGCCAGGATCCTCATTTGAGGTCTTATCAGGACAGATTGGCTCAATATATTATTTTAGATGTAAAGTGCTGCCTCATACTAGAAACTGTACATTATGACTTTCTCCTAAAAGTATAGAAAAATAAATCTCAGCAAAAACAGTACTTAAATGAAATTTTACAGGGAAATAATGCAATTAAGGTGCTGTGTATGTTTTTGGTCTAAAAGTTGAATAAGAGATTTCTGGTATTTTAAGTGTGTCATTTTAGCCACATATTACATAGTCTGGACCTGGATGTACAAAATAAAGGCAAATGTCTATGTAGTTATATGATTTAAATTATATGGTATAAAATTCCATTATTAATATTAAGGCCTCCAAAACCACAATTTGGATTCACAGTTCTAGTCAAAATGAGTGCTGTGTTCATTAAACAAAGTATTTACTTTGTGATGGGCTAAAGACTCGTTAGAATATATAGAATGAGGAAGATTTAATGCAGACACATACGTCATTGTTTACATGTGCACATCTTCCCACACCAGTGGTTTTCTGAGGCAGGCAGTCATGGTCATTGCTCATAATTTCATTCTCTACAGTAGCAGCCCTGTTTTCTGTCCATTTCCTTAATATTCTTCCAGGGACTTGTTTTCCCCTTAAGAGAAAAGGAGTCCTACTGTAGTAATTGTTATTCTTAATGTTTCATCTGTGGATGATAATAGTACAGTTAGGCTTGGGAGATACCCATTGGATTCTTATGTTTCTTTTCAATGAAAACAGTTTGAAATCTGTGTGAATATTGGAAAAGCATTTGAAAGTTGACCATTTTCACTGACCTTAAGAAAAGATGGAAATTCTCTATGAAAGTTCTTACCATTTGATAAATTTTACTTTTTTGCATGCTTCCTAACGATGAGTTAGAAATTAGGTGAAACTTGGACTCTAGCATCTTAAGTGAATTCAAATACTCAGCTTCCCACTGAGCCACGTGTGTTACAGGCATCATTTAACCTCTCTGAGCCTGTTTGCTTATCTGTAAAATAGAGGTAATAACAACTGCCTGGAACTGTCTGCCGTGAGGATGAGATCAGATTGCATATGCCATGCACAGCAAGCATTCAATAAATGCACCTTTAAATGGATCATCTCTGATTTTAGTTTGGATTCGCAGAAAAAGAGATATGGACTCTGTTGGAGAAAAGCTGTCACTGTAAGTTCACATTGGCATAGATTAAGAAAGAGAAGTATATAGACAGGATTAAGGTTGGAATAACACATAAATAGATAATGACCATTTTTGGTAAGGTCCTGCCGTTTTAAAAACATATTTAGAAGTGCCTTAGTGAACACCATTTCCTCAGTAAATATTGAAATATACTTTGTGAATTGTGGAAAATATACTCTGTGTCCATATAAACTTCGGTTAGAATGTCAAGTACTTTATAATACAGGCATAAAAACGTTAATGATCTGTAAATGGTGTCACAGAAGATCCCCTAAGAAGGTCAAGAATCAGTTACATCTTTCATTTCTTCAAAATAATTTTTGTGGAGAAATGTTAATTTGACCATTGAAATTTAATTAGGCTGGTCTTGTGCCAGAGACACTGCGCTTATAATACTTTCTGAATGCAAGGGTTTTGTTATGTCCTCAGCCCCTCAGAAGAACAGCTGGCAAAGAGTATGCATGCAGTAAATACTGCTCAAATGAACTTAGTTTAAGAAACACCTCCTCTAAATAATTCAAATGCATGCACATACAAGAATGTATGCAAACACACACAGGCACGCACATACATACTGGAAGCCTGGTTTTGGGGAATTTATAGAAGCTTAACAACAAAAGCTAATGAGTATATTGACTGAATACACACACACACACACACACACACACACACACACATGCACAGTAACTTTAAGTTGCTTATGCTGGAAAACCTGAGGTCTGAAAGTCACCTGATGCAGTGTATATTTCTTATTCTTGGTGTTATGATTAATGAACTGTGACATTTTGTACAAGTCAACTTACCTCTCTAGGTTCTATATTCTCTTCTGTTAGATGAAGTAAAAACTAAGGTTACTTCCAGCATTAAGATTTTAGGATCCCGAGTTCATAATTGACTACCTTGGAATTTAGTATTCCCAAAATTAAAAATATATAATTATTGATCTTAGGAAACTAGTTATTAAAATGTGAAGAAGAATCCCATAGTATTCTGTGAGAAGGGCAGAATTGTGTTAAAATGGCAGATATGTGGGTAAAAAGGTGAAGGAAATGCTCAGTCTGTAGAGGAAATACTTCGAGATTTAGAATAGACAAAACTTGGATTTCAACTTTGTTTCATCACCTGTTAGCTGGAGCCCCTAAATTTGTCAATTAACCTTGTTAATCCTTGGTTTCCTCAACTGTAAAACTGACTTTATTTTTTGCAGTCATTTTGGGAGCAATAAAATGTCTTAAGTATTTGGCACATGACTGGCACTCAATAATTGCTAGCCCACTTTCTTTTCTTTGAAATCTTTGGTTATTTCAAACAGAAATGGGAAGATTTAACATTTAAGATTCTGTGAGTGTTTTGCTTTACTTTTATGGAGTGTATAAATAAAGATTTCCTGCCAACTTTGCTATCCAAGTTGGTGATATTATTTTTGATCATGGTTTTCAATGTCAATCAAATTCATAATGAAGTCTAAAAATCATGAAAAACTGATGTAAAGTTAATATACTTGTCTTTCAACTTTGCCACAGGCTTATTAGAGCTTTCTGCACTTAGGAAAGCTTTCAACACTTCTGGGATTTACAAGTATCTAGTAGTCCCTTCTTACCTGCAGTTTCACTTTTGGTGGTGTCAGTTACCTGTGGTCAACCGAGCAGAAATTTTAAGAGAAAGAGACTACATTCACATAATTCTATTACAGTATGTTGTTATAATTGTTGTTAATTTTTACTGTGCCTAATGCATAAATTAAACTTTGTCATAGATAACGTCTTTACAGGAAAAATCATAGTTTATGTAGGGTTTGGTACTACCTGGTTTCAGGCCTCCACTGGGGATCATGAAATGTATCTCCTCCACCAACAAGAGGTACCAGTGTAATTTAATAAAAACATTAGTAACCACCATTTCTTGAGCATTTGATATGCACCAGGCACCGTACTGAAAATATAACATGTATTTTTTTTTCCTTAATCCTCACTTAGAAACACAAAGAGGCTAGGTCATTTGTCTAAGGTTATATAGCAACTAAATGGTGAGGCTGGAAATAGGAACTGCATATCTCCTGACTTTAGAACCCAAAATCGGAATCAGTAAAGTCACACTTGTTGACTTGGTAACAAATAAACATAGCAGTTCACTATTATGTAACCTAGTACTCAGTCTGAATGTTTTCACTGGGCTTGGGATGTCTGCAGTTTCCCTTCCCCCTATTTCCTGAAATGAAAGTTCTCCAGCTGCTTAGGTCACATATATTTGTCAGTCCTCAGTCATTTCCAAGTATGCCCTTAAGTATAGAAGTAACTTCTAAGAAAGACTTAGGCAAAATTGTCCCAACTCACTGAACATATCTAATGGACAGAAAGATTTTGCAAAATGTTATAAGGCATCTAGAAATTCATAATTATATGAGAAATATGGTCAATGCTAATAGTGAGGTTAGAGTTTAGATATGATATGTTATAAACCAGATGAGGTCCTAATTGTGAGGACCCAACACCTGATGTTAGTCCTTCTTGTATTTGATCTCTCCGTAATACGATCCCATCACCTGCCTCTGCTTTCCTGAAACTCTTCCAAGGGTTTGAGATACTCCTCATTGATCACTTTCTTTATTGAGATCACTTTATCCGCCTTCTATTTTCCTAAACTTCTCCTTAAATAATGAGGGCTTCCCCCTTTGAGTCACTTCTACTCCCAGTCTCTCTGCATTCCTGAAAGACATAAGTTGGGGTTTTTTTGAGAGATGAATCTCAAATCCTGGCTAACCTGTGTATGCTGAAGACTCATAAGCGTCCATTGCCAGCAAGATCCCACTTAATTACCTGAGTCTCCTACAAGCCTTGCAAACTTAATACTCCATCTGTAACTGGTTATTTTTTTTCTCCAGAGACCTAGATATGCACCAGGCACTGTACTGAAAACACAGCATTTTTTTAAACTCTTTAATCCTCCCTTAAAAACAGAAACAAAAACTTGGATATTTACAGTTTTAAATGATATCAATATCTCTTTAACCTGCCTCCTGTCTAACCAGTCATCAAATCCAATCTACTCACTCTCTTAAAGTCAGCTTTGGTCTGTCTCGCTATGGCCTTGGTCCAGATTCTAGTACTTCTGTCTTCGATTGTCTCTAACTAGTCTTTCTGATAATGCCAACTTTTCCTCAGATAGTCCATTACTCGTTCTTCCTCTAGATGTATCATCCTAACAAGTAATGCTGAACATCCTCTTTATATTCTCGAAATATGTTTGTAGAATAAAATCCAGACTCTTCTCAACAGCACAGTCCAGCCAGCCTATTCACGCCCTCTCCCATCTGCCTGCCATGCTAAATGTTTTAGTCCTCTGGGGACAAGCCAGGTTAGTTTGAACTCAAACTTGGTGAGAGCTAATCCATTTGCCTAGGATATGATCTTCATATCTCAAGTCTCAGAGCAAGTTACTTCCTTTGGGAAGATGTTTCCCGGCTCCCCTAAGCCCACTGATCTCCCTGTCCTCTGTACACAAACATTTTGTTCATATATTTATGATAGCTCTTACTATTGTTATATGTATTTGGCAAAAACCCACTAAATTGTGGCTTCTTTTAGAATATGGATCTCATTAACCGGGTGCGGTGGCTCATACCTGTAATCCCAGCACTTTAGGAGGCTGAGGCGGGTGGATCACCTGAGGTTGGGAGTTTGAGACCAGCCTGACAAACATGGAGAAACCTCGTTTCTACTAAAAATACAAAATGAGCCCGGCGTGGTGGCGCATGCCTGTAATCCCAGCTACTCGGGAGGCTGAGGCAGGAGAATCACCTGAACCCAGGAGGCGGAGGTTGTGGTGAGCCGAAATTGTGCCATTGCACTCCAGTCTGGGCAACAAGAGTGAAACTCTGTCTAAAAAGAAAAGAATATGGAGCTCATCTTGTTCTTCTTGTCATCTCTCACATCTAACTAACATAGTGCATAGAGATTTTCCGTGTATCTGGGGAGAACTAATAAATGAGTGGCCTCATCTAACATGTCTTTAAGGGGAAGAAATTTCTTTAATTCAGTTTATGATATAGGCCATTATTTTCCCAATATTTTTATTGTTAAGATCAAGTTTTATTATTTTTCCTGTAGGGACCCATTTTTCATAACTACTTTGCGTAATAAAACATTGCAATTTGTTTTTTTTTATTTTTAGTAATAAACAACATGTACCTGGCAGTCATCATTTTTGAAGTGTACTAGATGAACATTTAAATCAAATGATTTGATATAAATTGAGCCAAAAGCAAAGGTGCTTTAATTGTCTTATGCAAATACATAAGTATGTGTATGAAATCTAGTTGGCTTTTTGAAATATTGATAATAGCTGTCCTTGAGGATCTTATTTTTAAAAATAGTTCTGTAAATATATTATAGTGCTAATTTTATATTCTAATGTATAGCTCCTCATAGGCTTACTGCAGGTAATGTACAGTCCTCACTGACACTTCACGAAGTCTGCTGTTCGCAAAAATCACACAAAAAAGGTGGTCCTTGGAGTTGTGCATTGCACACGCCTCACAGTTGTATGAAGCAAGCCTTACTACTCATGAATGATTATCAAGAAAGAGAATGTGAATTTTAAATTTGACTAGTGTCCATAAATGGACTAATACAACAAGAGATTAAAAATATCTCCCTAATAAAAGTACCTTCATTAAATATAGAAAATAATGAGCTGCAATCGTTTTTGACAACAGGTGAACACCTGACTTTGTGGAAGGCAGGCATATATACATTCATAGACATCATACTTTGACTCCATGCTCCATAAGGATATTTCCTCCTTTCTCTCCTGAGGAGCAGCAGGAAACACTGGATTACATGAAGGAAAGTGGTAAATGATATGATACTGTTTAATTATGGCTTAATTTTATCTTGCAATTTTGAAGAGAAACGTCTTAAATATGTTGAACTGGAGTATTTGTGTTTTTATATTAATAGTTCTTTTTGAAAGTTTTTCTTCTAGTTTTAGATTATTTCTAGTTCAGAGAGTAATATTATTAATCTCTAATAATAGCAGATGATAAAGCATTAATAGTCATGCTTCATCATGCTTTTGAAATCCAGTGATTTATTTTAATCCTTTCAACAAATTTTAGCCCCAGAACTTCCAAAGGAATTATTTCCTGACCACTATATTCCTTATGATAAAGCATGAGGATTTGGGAAGGTGTGCCAGGGAAGATTTTTCTTTCTTTCTTTCTTTCTTTTTTTTTTTTTTTTTTTGAGACAGAGTCTGGCTCTATCACCCAGACTGGAGTGCAGCGGTGCAATTTCGGCTCACTGCAACCTCCACCTCCCAGGTTCAAGCGATTCTTCTGCCACAGCCTCCCAAGTAGCTGGGATTACAGGCAAATGCCACCACGCCCAGCTAATTTTTGTATTTTTAGAAGAGACAGAGTTTTACCGTGTTGGCCAGGCTAGTCTCAAACTCCCGTCTTCGGGTGATCCACCAGCCTCGGCCTCCCAAAGTGCAAAAGATTTATTTAGAAGAGCCAGTGATGAGTTTTGTCTTAGTTCTTGCCAGACTACAAACTGTTGAGACAACACTTGTAGACAACCTCCTAAGACAACTTCTTGGGAGGGGTCCATTTGCTTTAGCTCATCAATTTTGACCAAGTCATGTTGGGGAGGTAGGAGAATTTAGCCATCCAATTATATGTGTTTATTTCTTGCTAAAGTAGGAGTGTGTGTCTGGGAGTAGGGGTCCACAGATTTTTTAAAAAGCCCTTTTCTGATGATGACTAATACAGTTCCCTAATTATTAAAATAACCTGTTATCGTCGATGTGGTCCTGCCTAGAACAAGCTGACCGATTTATTTGTGATGCTTTGAAAGACATCTTATTGTCAGTGCACCTGAACGTTTTTGTTTGTTATTAATCTAAAGAATTTATTTTCAGGGCAATAGACATGTTTTCTTTCAACTAATGGTTTGATAATGATGGTGGGAACTTCAATAACTAAGATATGAATGTTCTGAGAAAGGTGCATGACACTTGAAAATGTAGAGATGTGCCTCTCCTGAATGATTTTACAGTTGAACCTGAGCCAGATCTCAGAGTGTGGCAATTTTTACAACCTTAGGGGAAAGAGACAGATTGAGAAAGTTTTGGGGGAGAGAGCTCATCCTGGCTCTGCTGTTCTGATCTGGGCAGAAAGAATGCCCATAACTTAGTTAGCTGATCTCTAGAGAGGCTCACCTCGGCAGAGACCACAGCACGTGTGTGGAAGAATGAATTCCAATACATGGGGAGGGATCTAGAGGACTCCGATTTTTCCTAACTGAAAAGGCAAAAAGTCAGAAGCTACCCTAAAAGAGTTAACATCTACACAGTGGTGTTCAGGAAGGCAAGAATGGAACTCTGAAGGCTTTCTCTGTATTGTTTTGAACGTTACCATGGCAATAGTTTCCAGCAGAAGTTACATGTTTTTCAATTCCCCAAAGCAGCAAGCAGCCTTTCCCAATCTTTCTCACCCTCTCTGCATCCATCCCTATCCGCCTTCATCCTTAGTCCTCCCCATCCCTTTTCTCCTCCCTCTGTCCTTTCTTTTGTTCTCAAGTCCCTCTAGCATTCCCTATTAACAACAAAAAATTCCAACTCCAAGAGGTCGCTTTTAGGCAGAATGCGAGTCAGACATATAGTCTTCTATCCGGGTTTCTGTTTTCCCCCGTCTGTTTACGTATTAAAGACCTAATTAAACGGAAGCTGTGGATGGAAGCAGGGTTGGGGCTTTCCCTTGTTGGTAGGACACAGAACATATTATAATGGTTGGTGTTGTGGCGATATGTTAATTGGATCGCTTCAGGCAAGTGCAGAGCAGCAGTCTCTGACAATTAGAAAGAACAATGACTTTACTATGAGTGAGCCCACTCTCTTAACCAGTGGAAGGATTAGCATGCATTGCAGGTCTCTGGAAGGTTCCTGTAGACCCCGAGAGGGATCTGCAGTTGGAAATGCCTCCTGTCTCTTTACAGCTACGCTGCTGCCTCTCCTTTAGCTTACTTTCCTGCCAAGGGAAGAGGAGTGAGAGGATAGTAAGATCTGGTTTACTGGGCTGGTGCGGGACCCTGTCGCAGACCTGAGCCATAGGATATATTGCAGGGATGTTAAGAAGAAATCTTTGCCTGCTTAATGCACGTGGCCAGTGAATTGTGAAATGGGTCTCATTAGAGCCTTTCATATCCCGGCATGTGCCAAAGTGCTTTGCCGGCACAGCGCCATCACTTCAGGTCCAACCCTTCTGCTGTTCACTGCAGCCAAGAAGGGACAGAGACTCTGTCTGTATTAAAGCCTTCAGTCCTATCTCTCTCTGTCTACTGTTCATTGTAAGATTCCTCTGGGCCTTTCAGTCCAGCCAGTGATGAGGCCCAGAGTATCCCCTAGGTGTTTATAGAGAAGAAATATTAAGAATTTTGAGCATCACAGATGGATTTCAGGCAGCCAGTAGGTGCTGGCACCCAGATGTTTCCTCTTTTTCCCAGGGCTGGCACTGAAACTGTATCTAGAATTCCCTGCAAATATGCACAGATACTCACCTGCAAGAAAGGATGAGTAGTTTAGGGCTGAGTAAATCATCAAGGACTTATTTGTTAGATAAAAAGGAACACTTTACTTTTTCTCAGATTCATATACTAAAGATTTTAAAATGAAATTATATCTCCCAAAGCATAATCCCATGAGTAATACTAATAAATGCCATATACTGAGTACTAACTGTATGTCAGGCACTGTGCCTGTCTCTTATTTAGAACACCCCTTGAGTCCACAAGGTTGATGAATGACATAACAGCATAGACATGGAAGCCAGACTAGTAAGAGCTCTGTTACCTCTTAGATCTGTGGTTTCAGGCAATTTATTTATAATTCTGAACCTCAACTTTCTTATGTGTGACATAGGCATGATTACATAGTAATTACATAGTACAGGATTGTAGTGAGTTAGAATTGAAATAATTCACATAGAACTTTTAGCAGAGTGCTTGGCACATGGCAATACTCAAGCTATTACTTGTAAAAAGATAAGATACATTTTCTTACAATATTGTAAAATAATTACTAAGCATGCATCTTCAGAAGAAAGGTGTTAAAAGTAATTATGGGCAGATTGTTTAATAAAAATGGAAATATGGCATAAGAAAATGAGTTTCTGAATTCGGAATAGTGTAATTCCTGGTGTTTTCTGTGTAGTGCCGTAGTTTGGAAAGTAGAATTGATGAAATCAATGAAACAGATTTGTTACATTTATTCTGGGTAGATTATTTTTAACCATCCATATTCGAGTTTTCTTTTGGGACTGATCTCTTGGGCCTGTCTCAGTTGTGATGCGTTGGATTTGAAATAAGAAGGGAAAAATCTAGCGAGGTTAAGCAAAAAAAGAGAATTTGCTGACATGTGTAATTGAAAAGTTCTACCGTACATGGAGTTCAGGTGTAGTTTGATCCAGATGTTCTCAACGTCATAGGGACTCCTGCTCTGTTTTCCCTGTATTTCTCTTGGCATAGTCCTCTTCCATGTTCTATTTTAATCAAGACATTGTTCGGCATTCCCTCAAACATCACCACAGAAAGTTCCACAGTTTTGTCTTAGCACTCCCAGTGAGCACCCTGAGATCACAGCTGATTAGATTAGCTTATGTCATATTTCTACTCATAAACCATCACTGACTTTAAGGGAAGGGAGTAGAGGGTCAGTGCATCCCCAAATGGAACTCAGGGGCTACTGAGAGGTAACAGGGATTATGTGCTGGAGACAAAAACCACTAATATCTATCATATATCTGGTGTTAGAGAGTGAGAAGGACAAGTTGCTATGTTTCACAATGTCACTTGCTACAAGGGTTAATTTTGTTTGTACTTCTCTGTAATGCCTATATACATTGTATATAGGTATTAAAGTTTTAATAACCAAGGAATTTTGTTCCAGCAAATCATCTGGCTGTAGTGATCAATTTTTCAGTGGAACAACTTCATCTGCATTCATGCTATTTTTGTATTATTCCTCTCATCTCTTAGAAACAGGTCTTTGTTTTTGAGAGAGAATTTACAAGTCCTTTTTTGGAAATGAAGAAACAAAAGCAAAAACAAAATAATCATCTTCAGTCAATAACACTGGTAGAGGATCTTTAAAAGGCCTTGAACGCCCACACTCCTGATCACTTGCCCCGGCCATAGATGTGCTTCCATCCAGCTTTGATCTAATCTAACTGTCATTGCAAAGGTCTTAGCAGTGACATAGGCCATTCCAGATCTCTCCATTCTGCCTACCCACGGATGGTGATCTAGGCCATATGACACGTCTTTTTCTTCTTCATAGGCAAGGTGACGGAAATACATATCTGGCCTTTGGATACAAATATTTGTTAAGAAGCTCTGTTCAAAGTACATGACTGCTTGCCAAGTTCAAGGACTTATCTCTTTTGAAGTCTTAATACTGTGTGTTCCATATTGGCAACACTGTACTTACTTAATTCTTACTTATGCAGTGACATGCTCAGAATTGAGAATCAAACCAAGTTCATATATTTCTCATAAAAGCTATGGGAGAACAAATGACTGGTGGAGAAGGTTTTTCCTGGAAAGTTAAAGCAATGAAGGAGACTGCCGCTCTTTTGAGTACCTGTTATATGCAATACAATAATAGTAACATTAGTGAGTTATTTTATATACTTCATCTCATTGTACCCTTATGACAACTGCAATAATAGCAACAACAATGCAAAAAAATCAGTGATAGGTAACGTTTATGGAGTGGTTGCTGTGAGTAGGCACCATCTAAAGGTTTTACCTTTGTAAAGACATTGAATCTGCAAGCAAATAAACAGTAAGCATCCTTTTTAAAGGTGAGAAAGGCAAATTCAAATAAGCTCAATGACTTAACCCATGTCACAGAGACAATAAACGGCAGAACTCTACTTTGAACCCTTGGTCAAGCCAGTGGTTTTTCTACTATGCCGTGTTGCCTCTCACATGGGACTACTTACTACTATTAATTAATAATAATAATAATAATTTGATACTGGATTTCTTTTAGTTTAAAGAAGTAACACCGAGAAAGACCTGTAACTCTTTCCCTTAGCCTCACTGCCTTTGTTACTTCTTTCCTCTTTACCCCGCTTCTTATCCTGGGTTGTTCTCAGTTCGATAACCTGTTACGGTATTTTGCCTCTAGTTTGGCCAGGGCAGCTGTCCAGCCATAACTCTGGATATTTGAAAGTAAAACTTTTTCTGCATCATTTATTTAAAATATATCAACCCTTTGAGATCGCCACAAATAAACCACAAGGGTCTTTAAGGAGGCCTTACTCTTTTCTTATGTTGGGAAGAGTGAAGAAACATTTAATATCCCAGTGGTCCCTGGCAACTGAACTTGCAAAGTCTGTGCAGATATCAGTTGGCAGGCCTCATTCCTTGAGATGTGGTGATACTAAGAGTCACAAACTTAGCTTCATAAGGCTGTACCACATATTTCCTGTCTCAGTGGTATCCATCAGAAGACATCCTCCTCTATATATAGAACAAGGAAATTGGACTTTTTCCTCCATAACTCTTAACACTCTTTACCTTTTCCTACCTGGATGGTACGTGGGAGAGGCAGGAAGAGCTATAGTGATATAGCTCTGGGATACCGTCATTGCCGCCTTTCCCATGAAGGTACTAAGCAAAATTGCCATTTTCAGCTTCTCCGGGCATTGGTCCAGATGGGAGGCAATGCCCGCAATCAGTTTCCTTACTCCTTCAGCATATCACCCTTTATTGTGCTTATGACACAGACACTGCAGCAGCAGGGAAGACAGGCACAGCACAGCGTGATTGCAGAATCTATGGACACAAACACTTGTTCGCTTGCATACACACACACACACACACACACACACACACACTTGATTCCCACCAGTTTATCTCAGCGTCCTGAATTCCCACATGACTTCTCCTGAAGGGCATTCTAGAGATGTGTGCTACTTATCTTTCTCTGTTATTCAAGGTACAAAGAGAAAGAAGTGCATATTGAGGCAATACACTATAGATTCAGGGTATGGTTTGACATCTGAGAATGATTTTCCTTATTGCCTGCTACATATTGACAGAACACCTTCTGTACAAGGAATTGAAAAGTAGCTTTAATACCAGCCGTGGCTTTTTAGCCCTAAATCGAAGACTTTTTAAAGACAAATGGAAGAGGACTGGAGCTAGTCACTGTTTTATAATATTTGAGCCACTGCTTTCTGTCCCTTAGGGCTGGCAAGACAAAGCAGGCTCTTGCTTCCTGTTGTCTCTAGAATGTGTCCCTTCCCTATTCTAACTCAGCATTTAAGCACTTATCAGGCCCAGGTGACTATAATCATGCCCTGATTTGCCCTTCTCCTTCCAGTCCATCTTTATCATGTTATTTATCTTCCAAATAATCACAAAGCACTGTTTTAATGTAGTTCTCCTACTAACCAACCTTCACTTGTAAAATAAATGCCAGGCCCTGTAACCAAAATCTCCTCCAGAGAGCCTCTCTATCTCAGCTCCTCCTCTCTCTCAATTCCAATATGTATTTCTTGGCTATGCCATATTGGTTTTCATTTCCAATATCCTGTTTTGCATGAGTAATTGTTCTGTGTGCTTATTATTTGTTCCTGCTTTTAGCAGGAAGGCTCTCTGAGGTCAGCTCCTTGACTTCCACCTCTGGGTCCTCACCTTCCTGCCTTACATGTAATGGATAGTCTATAGATGCTTTGTGATTGAAAGAATGTTCTTCACAAGCTTCCAACTGCTGATCTTAAAATTTTTAAAAATTCCAATGAAATTATAACTTTTTTGTTGGATTTTCATTTATCTTTCTAATAGATAGCCCCATAGACTCCACTTGGGGCCAGGCAAACTTCTCCATTAGGGGAACCCACCTAGCACTGTGTGGACTTTGAAATAAAAGCAACTCTCTTTTGCTGAGTCTCCTGTGGTGGCTCTTTAGAGAGCTGGTATTGGATGAGCAGTAATTTAGAGCTCTAGGTCTCCTGCAGCTGTTTGCTTAGCAGAAACATAGAGTTCCCTAGTCAAAGCAACCTGCTTCTGTGGGCTCCGTTGTGCTTCAGAGGGCTACCTGCTTTTGTTGTTCTGTAGTAAGGATATGAAGGGTAGATTTCCCAGGATTTCCCAAGGGAAATGCTCATGTGTACAAGATGTTTCTTTCTCCAGTCTCCCGTTCCATTACAGTTATAAGGAGCAGGATGAAATTGTTACATTTAATGTTTCAAATCTCCCCCTGTTTGCATATTATTCTAATATGTAGCAATGGTCCCTGAAGCTAGATTGCCAAATGGGCAAGTGTAATGATGAATCTTGCAATAAGAGATAGAGACAAAAAGGTAGAATGTAGTGTATTTCTCACATAATTAAATGTATATGTTTAAAAGACAGACGCCTTTATTTTTCTCTTGTTATTTCGTTGGGATCAAAATATCCTTTTGTTAAATGTGAATGATTATGATAATAGGAGGTATTTTTTAAATTCTAACGTCAATGCTTAGCAAGATATAAAGTCGTATAGATACAATTGCACAAGTGTGTGACAAATGACCACCATGTCTGTTATTCACTTCAATAGTCTAGGACACTGCCATAAGCTATAAGCATTAGAGCCCCTGAAAATAACCTTGAGCAGGTGGTTGCAAGTGAAATAGGAAATATGGGTGCATTTCACTTGTAGCTTCTTAGCAGTACCTTTGTAATGGCTATAGCTGTCAAAGTTGACATTCCATTGAGGATGCTGCTATGCTCTGGTTGTAGGACTGTATGCTCCGGTTGTAAGTTACCTCTTGTCTGAGCCTCATGTTTTGTAAAATAAGGAGTTTATGATGCTCTCTGGTATTCTTTTTAGCTATCTAAGAGTCTGAGCTATTTCACAGAACTATTTACAGGTAACAGGACTGTCTTTGCCAAAGAGAATGGAAATACATTTTGCTAGTTCCCCTTCTCAGACATTTTGGATGGCTTATTTCCTGTCTTTGCCACTTCTTGCCCTCCTGTGTCTCCTTTTTCATGATGCTTATCAAATGTATTTATTTCTGCTACTATCCATGTCTCGCCAAGTCCTTCTTCATATTGCAGTTCGTGTGTGTGTGTGTGTGTGTCTATTCCACAGGGTAAGCACTTAATTTCAGACTAGCTTCCACTAATTAACTACGAAATTAAGTAGGTGAATTCATTGATTCAGCACTTGGTTTGATGTTTATATTAACTCATTGAAAGGGAAGCCCTGGATGTGGCCAGAGGCTTGACGGGAATCTTTCCCTCCCCTCCGGAATCTCCTTTGACTTCCCACACTAGATTTCTATCTTGCTATTTCTCAGAAGTATTCATGCTTTTGGGGAGCAGCCAAGTGACCAAAGCTGTATCAGATAGGAATGCCATTCTTTGTGACCATAGAAATAATCATTTCTTGTTCTTTTTCTGCCCCAGTTTACTGGCCACCGCTCCAGTTCTACTTTTGATGCACCTGGAGAATGCTCTCTGAATGCCTACCAAGATTAAAGTGATAGGTTTTTAATGTCAAATGCCCTATAGCCACTGCCCACCTGCCCCCTACCTTGTGGGGAAAATAGACCTACACTCTTGGTTGAAATCCTCACCTTGTTTCTACCAGAAAGAATGTAGGTAGGAAGCCGTAACAGCTTCCACACCCATGTCAGAGCAATCAACTAGTATTCAGCAAAAGTCCTATCTATTTTCATTTCTGTTTCCAACAATCATATCCTGTTTCGTTCGTCTTTGCCTTAGCATATAATAACCATAAGTAAGCGACAGGTATGTTGGCTATTTGTCACAGAATTGTGTTTACAATGTTTTGAACATTTTTCTCCATTTATGTAAAGATTTATGGCTTCTTTCAAACCCTGAAAATAGTATCTAGCAGATAAAATATGTTTTATGATAAAATAGACTGGAACATGGTTTGTCATAGAGTAATAACCATCGTAAAGAGGCCCTTTCTTGGAGCCCATCCAAGCAGGTCAGTAACTTGTCTAAAGTAATTGGATTAAGAGAAAAATGTGGGATGAAATATATGTTCTCTGAATTTCTATACCTTCTGTATTTTGTGTCCCTGTTAAAAGTCCTGAATTAAGCAGCATTGCCTTAAGGTAGTGTATTTATTCTACTTATTGAATGATATGCACTGATCATTAGGATAAGTTGACCTTATCTTCCCACTGCAGCATTACTAGTTGCCTTTTTCATTGCTCCCCAGTGCTCCACACATAACCCTACCATAACACTTACCACGTTATTTAGTAATTATACGTTCGTTCTCTATCTTCCTCCATGACTCTAAGCTTTGTCTATTCAGGGAGCCAGACTTCCTCTTTGTGTACCTCTTTAATACATACTGCCTATTAAATCAATATTGAAAGAAAATAAATGAAATAGTGGACACTTAAAGCTTAAAGTGTATTTAAAGCAATACTTAATTTATCTGATAATACTACAATTTGAATTTTAGTAAACTTTTATTTTGCAAAACTCAGTATCACAGTGTTTTACATAATAGTGCCATTAAACTCATCATATAAATTAGCGTCTTAAGTCGCTATTTTGAGTCTTAATCATATTGACACATGGCTTTAAAAATGTGGTTGAATTAGTATAACTAAAAGAACTAATTAGTTTCAATCAAGTTACCATTTTGCAGGGACAAAAAGAAAAAGAATGAATCACAGGTTTACACTCTGTTCACAGAGTCTGAATAATTTAACTAATACTTTTATAATAAGACATACTTTCCTCCAACATGATTTTTGGTTGAAACTTTGCACCAAAAGAAGATAATTTCATTGAAATTATCATTTCTCACTAGCAAATACTTTATTGCTTTTTTAAAAATGTGCTAGGAGTGGAACAGATTTTGACGCAATTTGTCTTTCATTTGGGGTTTATACGTCTTTTAAAATGTAAAAAAATATGAAAAAAACAAACTAACAAAAAGCTGCAGGAAATTTACCCTCCCTCCTCTCCTTCATGCATGTAATTTTTCAATAACCTCTCCAATGAATCTTGGTTAAAGAATAGATGATTCTTAGAATAAATTTATATGGAGTATCCACAAAGCCAGAACTCATAGCTGCCTTATTATCTATTTTATGTAGGCTTAAACTTTTGAATCAGGAAATCAGATGGGTGATCAAGGAAGATTTGGGCCCATTATGTTTTCAGATATTCATTTCACCTGATTGCTTGAGTCTACATAATTGGATTCCTAGTATTCCACAGTTAGTGAATGACTTTTGTATTTGTTTTTGTTAAGGCCAATGGAGAAAAATGTTAACCATAAAATATCTACCAAATAGCTATTTATTTTCTTATAGAAATTTCAAAATATTTTCCTATCACAGGTTCCATTTTCTTATGCAATTTCTACTCAATGAAAACCTCTCAGCTTTCTGGAACTTCTGAATACATCCATATTTTGTTTCTGTTCAATGTGGAGGATTCCATTGTAACGTGCAGATATGGATTGATGTATCATACCAAGGTTTTTCATGGTATTTGATAGCACTGACTTTCAGATAGAACCAAAAGGAACATAGATTAAGTGGTAGTATGATTGGAATTATATTAATAACTGCATGAGTGGGAGATATCACAAGTGGCCTGGTCACTCTGGTTCAATCCAATTTGTGAAAATCATAGGACATGATAGAATAAAATGTTACTATGTGACTCCCTGGGTCTAGGATGCAGTTGTGGAATGAATCCATTGGTGTCATGTGAGCCACATAAGAGTATATTCATGTGCTCTCACCCACATCAATAGACAGGGGTCTACATTTGGAGCTGATGGAGGTGAAGAATGAGTGTGTTATACCCCAGTGAAAGGTTCAAGAGTGAGCAGAAATACTGCCTTAGTGGCTTCAGCGGGCAGGAAAATGCCAAAGCCTACATTCATTGAAGCTGTTTCAGCCAGAGCCAATACCTGAGCACATTTGACATAGTTTAGTTCGACACAAGTTACTACATGTCTGCTATGTGGTATGCTAACCACTGTTGGTTTATGCTAGTTTTGAAATCCTCTCTATTACATAGAGTTTTAAAGTTAGTAAGTTAGAAGGGAAGAACTTTACCTTTCATTCTCTACCTTTATGTTCTGTGATTTAGGGAAATTCATTTAACTCTTCCAACACTCTCTTTCCTAATTTGGAAATGCAGCTGCTCTGCTATCTCTCTTACATGCAGTGTTGTTGAAAGGATGGAAACATGGCAAAGCAGAAGAAACTGTAGACTTTTCATTTAGTGGGGGTTGAGGGCTTATAGTCTGCCGGAAGGGAAGGGGTATTGGGAACTGGTTTTGGAATAGGAGACCAGTTACATTTTCTTAGGTAACAAATACATCTGGGTAATTGGGGGTAGCAATGTTGATGCAAATTATTTTGGGATAAAGTGTATCCTATCCTTTTGTGTATGAATATCTCTTAGGATGTTTAAAAGGCTGCTCAAATCGAAGGTTTATAACTTTTGTGGAAACACCCTGCTTATAGTAGGTGCTCAAATGTCAGTAGGCTCAGCTTTTCCCCACTAGCCACCTTACTGAGGAAGGAATAATAAAAGGCGTTAAATCGAGCTCACCCAAATTGCTTATGTACACTAGTGTGATCAAAATCACCCGTTACACATGATAACTCTCAATGTCATTCTGCCTAAAAACACTCCATGATTGAATTAGTTGCAGCTATAGATGCTGTGGTAGCAGAAATTTGTGTTTACTGAATTGCCAGCTTTCAATGAACTGTGCAAGAAACAACTGTGGGAAAATAGAAGTCAGTAATCCTCCTCTTCATCTCTTCACCTCTACCTCATTGTAAGGAGGATTTGGGTTCTTAGGCTGGTTGAAAGAATAGAGGTTCTAGGAATAAAATAGAAGAGGATAATTTTCTGTTCAAAGAAAGAAGAAGAGAGTGTTATGGGCAGAATTTTGAGGGACAACCTCAAAATTCACAGGTTGAGGTCCTGATCAGCCAGTGCTTTTAACCTGAGTGTATTTACAGATAACATCTTTGAAGAAGTAATTAAGTTAAAACGAGGCCTTTATAGAGTAGACCCTAATGCGAAATGACTGGTGTCCTCTTAAGAAGAGGAAATCTGGACCCAGATGTGCAAGCAGAAAGTAAAGACCGAGAAAACAGTGCGAATGTGGCCATTTTCAAGCAAGGAGACAGGCCATCAAAGAAACCAAACCTGCGGACACCTTGATCCTGGACTTCTAGCCTCCAAAACTTCAAGAAAATGAATTTCTATTGTTTAAGCCACCCAGGCTGTGATATTTTGTTACGACAACACTAGTAAACAAGTACAGTGGCAGTGCAGTGTTTCCCTTAACTGGACAGGGGAGCTATGGCTACCATTCACATCAGAAATAAGGAATACATTCTCCCGTTATCTCCACCAGCAATCATGAACTGTCAGCTTGGCAGTCCCCCAGAATGGGAGGCGTAGGGGCATAAGTGTTGCTATTTCAGGAGAAGCCTTAGGTGCAACCTTAGAAACCCCACATGTGGGATGGTTTTATGTGTTCCAAGTAATCTAACTTCCTTCTATCCTTCACTTCTTCCAGTAGAAATAGATTCTAAAAAGGAATCCCAAGTTCTAAAAGAAAAAGATTTATTAGCCAGATGTTTTAGGATCTGTCTCAACTATTAGGATTGTTCATACCGTCCCCCCCACCGCCCCCCCAGTTTTAGTTGCTAATGTGCTATTAAGGAATCTTTTTCACTCTTGGAAAGGGGTAGGGATAAGAAATGTATATCCCTTGAAGTATACAAAATCAGACTATATATTGCTACCCAGTTATTTGTACATTCTTATTATTTACTGTGTAATATGTAGTGGAACAGACCTCAGGTTAAACTGAGAAGAAAGAAAAAGTGGAATCTTATTAGTTGGATTTTGTGTCATTATAGGGTAGCGGTGACTGTCAGTTTGGAGTGACGTAGTGGGGTACGAAAAGCAAGTATGAAATGAGATAGACTTTGATCCTAGTCTTGGTTAGGTGCTATCAGCAGGACTCCCTTTAGGATTTAAATATCCTAAATATTGCTTTCCTCATCATAAATGGGATAATAGTAGATAGAAATAGTAGTCACTCTAAATGGGGATAATAATAATACCCACTTCATTCTCTTCTCATTAAATTAAAATTAGTGTTATGTACGTGATTGACACATAGTAAGAACTCAATAAATGTTAACAATTATTAGTCTTCATGATATTTACTTTCAATATGTTCTTTGTAGTAGAACACTGTTGAAGCTAAACAGAGATTTTATGTTGACTTGATTGCTTGGCACCATTGCTGTTGCTTCTCATTATGAGAAATATCACGTTTGTAGCATGAGGAGTACAGCTGGGTTGAGACTGAAAACGCTCTAAAATAGCAACATCAGCTGTAGATTTTAAA
Source organism: Papio anubis (assembly GCF_008728515.1). Lineage (NCBI taxonomy): Eukaryota > Metazoa > Chordata > Mammalia > Primates > Cercopithecidae > Papio > Papio anubis. Next base: position 99,461,592 of record NC_044987.1, on the reverse strand, counting down.
TACATTCAAAATAATCCTACTTGAGGCCTGTAAGCTAAGGTTCTATCTAAAACACAGAGCCTTTAAGTACCAATATTAGCTTCTTCCTGCAGAATGTAAAAGCCAAAAAAGTACCGAATTCAAAACAGCTTTAAACGGGCTGAAACAATAGACTTGGTAAAGTAAGCTACTGAAGTGATTCTACCTAGAGTCTCTAGACTGGCGGTTCTCAGTCCTGGCTATGCATAGGATCTCCTGGGGAAGTTTAAAATTATCAATATGGGTGCCCAACCTGCATTTTCAGACTCCAGGGATGGAGCCAGAATAGAAAAAGCATGTTTTCAAAAGCTCTACAAGTGATGCTGAAGTACATGCTAAACAGAATCTCCAGATGGTTCCCAAAATGTCATGTGTTAAAAGCCATATTTTTAATCTTTTTTTTTTTTTTTTTTTTTTGCTGATTTTTTTTTTATCAGTGCTACGGTTTGATGTTATACAAATTCTAATCCATTCTCTGAAAATTATGGGGTTTTCCTAAAACAATTGCTTATTTATGTCTTTAATATCTCTCCATCTTCTTTTCTTTTAAATATATCATACCATTGAGAGTCATATAAATTCATGATGAATTTTAAGAATCTCTATGAAGTAATACAAGTATAAAGCTCTATATAAAACCATATGCAATATTTTCCTAATATAAACTCAAAGTCCCAAGAGATTTTGTATTCAATTTAGGAAGCATCATGGTTTTTTTCAAGTCTTCTTGAAGTTCTGTGATGGAATGTGAGCTTATGACCCTCTTGTATCTCACTTTGAAGTGTCTTTAGCTGCAATATTTAATGGTAGTAGCTTCTTATATTAAAAAAGGCAAGTACCAGGTGCTTTGACAAGTCAACAACCAACTGGAAAGCACATTTTGTGTTTCAAGGACCTCACCATCTGGTAGGATAGGGCTTAACAGAATGACTCCACCACACTTCTGAAAGGTATTCTTGCTGTTTCCTGTAGTATATGAAAAAGTGGTGATATAACAAGGACACAGGGTCTTTAGCTAACTCGAGAACTGTACGCCATTCTCAGAAAATTCATCCATTGACTTGCTATTCCTATGTAATTTCATCTCCAGGAAAAAGAGGCACAAGGAGAGCAATGAAGGGTTCGAAGTAGGGAGTTTATGAAGCAGAAAGTCAATAATTGCAGAAAGTTAAATATGTTCCTGTAGATAACTGAGTCTATCACACTTTTTAGGATACAAACCTAACATTATTTTCATTAAACTTCATTCTGTATTTCCCAGTCTTCTTTTCAGCTTACAGCCAACTCCCATTTGAAGCAAACCTAGAATTTGAAAATTCAGACTTGAACATATCAAAGTATGATTATTAGTTTTATACACAGAGGCTCCCAGAATGCCCCATTAAGTACCTCACTTAAAAACATACTTCATACAACATATATTTGCACTCAAAGACATTGAAGGAACTTCAGTGTGTGAAATGATTTACCACTCACTAATATGATACAGTAATTCAGTTACAACTTAGTAAGTTAACATATTTTTTACTTAACACTTGTTCAGAGCCAAGATCATGCATGCCATTGAGGATGTAAATGAAGTTTGACGTATTTCTTAGGTTAAAAATTATTTTATTCTATCTGAGGACACAAAACTAGTGATAAGAGAGAATCAGTTATCCACCCTCATCCTCCTTGATGACAATATAATCATTCTTAAGAAGAGAATTGTATGATCGAAGCAGGACATGACATTGAAGAGCAGAAAAGGGAAGGTTTAGGAGGAAACTAGCTAAATTTTAAATTGGACCTTGACAGAGAGAAGTAAAGAATGTGTGTGTGGGGGGCGTGGGAGCAGGGGGTGTTTTGAACAAACATGCATGGAAATCCAAACTTGTGGAAGTGAATTTTAGGTCCACCAGTGTGAGGCAATGGAACGAACATGAATATTAGAGACAAAGCAATATCAGTCTGAATACTGTCTCTATTATTGACTGACTATACTCCATTGGGCAAGCTATGAATTCTTCATCAATCTTCTTACTTTTGAAAGGAGTTAACAAACCAGTCTTAGAGAGTTGTCAGGATTTCCTAAGATACCCATGCAGAAGATTCAACAAATGTCTGTGCCTTCTTTTTGCAGTTATATTACTTAAAGCAGTGCTGTATTCAGTATAATACATAATAGCTTTGCCAAAGGCTATGATTTATTTGATTATTTATTCAGATGGTAACTTGGGAAGTGTTGTAATAAGACTTGACTGTAGCAGTTTAATCCTTTCTTGTTGTTGTCGTTGTTGATACAGGGTCACACTCTGTCATCCAGGCTGAAGTGCAGTGGCACAATCAAGGCTCACTGCAGCCTCGACCTCCTGGGCTCAAGCAATCATCCCATCTCAGCCTCCTGAGTAGCTGAGACTGCAGGCGTGCAACACCATGCCCAGCTAATTTTTGAAATATTTTGTAGAGATGGGGGTCTTGCTATGTTGCTCAGGCTGGTCTCAAACTCTTGGGTTCAAGTGATCCTACTGTCTTGGACTTCCAAAATGCTGGGATTAAACACATAAGCCACTACCCTGGCCTTCTTCATCTTTTTTATTTATTTTATTTTTATTTTTTTATTTTTTGAGAAAAGGTCTTACTGTGTCACCCAGGCTAGAATGTAGTGGCAGAGTCACTGCTCACTGCAGCCTTCATCTCCCAGGCTCAAGTGCTCCTCCCATCTCAGCCTCCAGAGTTAGCTGCACCCAACCATGCCTGGCTAATTATTTTATTTTTTGTAGAGATGTGGTTTTGCCATGTTGTCCAGGCTGTTGTGAAACTCCTGAGCTCAAGCAATCTGCCTGCATCAGCCTCCCAAAGTGCTGGGATTACAGGCATGAGCCACCATGCCCAGCATCCTCTTCTTTTTAAAACAAAGACACATTGGAAAATGTGCTCCACATTTTTACTCGAATGCTATGTTAACCATTCTACAAATGTAAAAATGGACTGTCTGTATCTGTTTAAAATCTGTCAAATTCTTCCTTCTCATCTTGCAAACAAACAAATTATGTTTAGATTTGCCATTGCCCCCGCAGCAACTCAAATCACCGTGAATTGAGCAGACTCCTAGCAAGTGGATTTTAATGATTTATTTATGTATGCATATAATCCTTCCATCAAATACAGACCACATACTTGTCTGCCTGAGCTGAATTTTATTGATATTTTTTTCCTTGCTTCCAAGTCTACTGTTCAGATTTTAATACCTGACAATGCATTAGTGCCAAATGGCACCATTAGTGCTGTTAGGAGTTGAGTTTTGCTGAAATATTCAATACCTGCTGTGTCTATCCTCCAGAAAAGAGAACAATCCAATCTTCCTCATTGGTTGTGACTTCAGTTGAAGTGTCATGTTTAATTTGAGACACTTTGGGGTTGCAAAAGAGATAATGGAATATTTAGACTATGGAGGATTTAGAAATCAGGGCAAAATTGAAGCCTTTTAAAAAAATGTCTAAAACTGTGATGTTTACTTTAAAAAGTAAGTTTTCTAACAGTGTGTATATTCTTAGAGACCATTTAAATTACTTCAACAGCTGCAATAATAAAATGACACTGGAAAGTCCACACATAAATGCACAAGGCAAAGCAAAAGGGCAAAGTAATGAGATCAGTCATGCCAAGAAGATAATGAAAGACAGACCCACTGAGCCTACTCAGGGAAAAAACATGGGCACAGATATTTACAGTACAATGAAAGAAATGTTGATAGAATTTTGTACAAGGTGCTATGGGAAAATTGAAGGAGGGAACATTAATTCGGCTAAAACTGGAGGGGTGGTGAGGAGAAGGGAAGGCTTTATTTAAATCTATGTTGCCTTGAAAACAACAGATTTCCCAGTAGAGCAAAAAACACTTGGACTGCTTTTTTAAATATGAGAGACCCTGACCTTTAGCCATTTAGTTCAATATTGTAAAGCAATACTGGACAGTGATTTCTCTGTTTTCCTGAAGTAGCCTAATAGTTCTTGCTATATGTGTAGAAATGGATGATCTGTGTATGTTACAAGTCTCTGAAACTTGAAAGAGATGGGCAGACTGGAGCATTTGGATGTCTGGAAGAAGATGTGGGAGGGGCCCCTATTCTTCCCCAGGACTGGATTCAGAATGAGAACAGGCTCTGAAATATCAAGCACAATTTATCCCAAGGACAAAATTTCTCTTCTTGGCAGTTTTTCCCAGGGTAAGTACTGAGAGAAGATAAAGAATGATAGAATAGGAATTACTCTTCAAACCAGGTTGAAGGCTTGACTCTTCAAAGACAGCCTAGTTATATTCATCGGCACAGAAAAAAAATTATGGTTCAGAGGATGCAAGTCCTTTATATCTAACAGTCAGAGAATTCAGCTTATGAATATGCAGGTAGCTCTTTTTCAGCTCTTCTTTTTCTCACTGTGCTGTGTTTTTTGGGGTGACTAAAGTGAGTGAGTCAGAAGTACAGGTGTCAACGTGTTTGCCAAGTGAACTTCAAAAGTAAATTATTTTTAAATTATGATTTACAATTGAGAATAGTTTTGAAAATCGGAAAATATTTTTTTAAACCCAGCAACTGTAAGAAATTTTAAAGTGTTGGCAACTGAAGTGCTTCTAGCAAATAACTGCTTTTTTGTTTGTGTGCACTGAAGGTAGTGTTTCTTCCTGGAAAGGAAAGAACGTGGGCTTTGGAGACACACAGTGCTCTCTGTTTTCAAATACTGGCTCTGGCACTTACGGAATTTGTAGGTAACATTTAGTGAGCACTTACTATATGCCAAGCACAGTTCTGGTTCTTTATACATAGGTATTAAATAGGACACAGACCAAGCAATTACAATATATAGATCTAAAGTATAATGGATCAATCAAGATCTAGAATTTCTTTCTCAATCCAGTGCCTTAGAGCACTCAGCCATGCTTTCTCTCATATAACAACACCGAGATGGGAGGACTGGGCAGGGAAGGATAAACTTCTATATAAAATCCTTCTGTGTTGTCATCCCTCGTTCTGTCTGATTTGATCTTCATCTGGGTAATGTTGGCTTTCGAAACCATGCCCACATATCAGACTATAGGATGAGCAGCTTTGTTTAAAGAATGCGACCTCCAAGAAGCACCAATCAGTTATGCTCACATTCTGTCGTCCAGAATTTAGCTGCATGAATGGCCTTCCCTGCGGTGAAGAAAGGAGAATCGAGTGTCTTGCTGAGTACCCATGGTCTCTGTTAAAATGCCAAGGACAGAGCCGAGCACTGTGGCGTGTGCCTGTAGTCTCAGCTACTCAGTAGATTAAAATGGGAGGATCTCTTGAGCCCAGGAATTTGAGTTCAGCTTGGGCAACATAGTAAGATCCCATCCCCCTGCCCCCAAAACTGTAAGGGACAGGACCACTATATTGTGTGATTCCTGGGACTTCCATTCCTGTAGGATATAATGTGAATGATGTCCCCTGAATTTGAGCCACAGAATGGCCTTGCTTGGGAAGTGCTGAAAGGGAGAAGTAGAGAATGGATAAGGGAAGATAATCTATAGTTTTTCATGACATATTAACTTGTGTAACCACCAAAACAAACAAACAAACAAACAAACAAATACCAATTTTATCTTCATTTCTGTAGGCAGTTCTGTCATACTGTTGTTGACACTGGTCCCATGTTCCATAGCAGGGTGAAATTCAGACAGTCTGGCATATAGTTTACACTCTGAATCAGTACTGTATTTCCCCTCTACCTCAGACAATAATAGTATAGTCACTATTATGGGAATTAGGTCCAGCCAATACATTAATATTTATTAAGATCCTAATATATTCAGGAAACTATGGAGCATCTTATTTTGTTTATTTGAGTTGTGAATCACGGTAGCTAAATCTGTTGAGTATATACAGGAGATGTAAGCTCTGGCCAAAAAAAAAATCTTTTTTTTTTTTAAATTATACTTTAAGCTCTGGGATACATGTACAGAATGTGCAGGTTTGTTACATAGGTATACACGTGCCATGGTGGTTTGCTGCACCCATCAACTCGCCACCTACATTAGGGGTTTCTCCTAATGCTATCCCTCCCCTAGCCCCCAACTCCCCAAGAGGCCCTGGTGTGTGATGTTCCCCTCCTTCTGTCCGTGTGTTCTCGTTGCTCAACTCCCACTTATGAGTGAGAACATGCAGTGTTTGGTTTTCTGTTCCTGTGTTAGTTTGCTGAGAATGATGGTTTCTGGCTTCATCCATGTCCCTGCAAAGGACATGAACTCATCCTTTTTTATGGCTGCATAGTATTCCATGGTGAGTATGTGCCACATATTCTTTATCCAGTCTATCATTGATGGGCATTTCAGTTGGTTCCAAGTCTTTGCTATTGTAAATAGTGCTGCAATAAACATACATGGGCATGTGTCTTTATAGTAGAATGATTTATAATCCCTTGGGTATATACCCAGTAATGGGATTGCTGGGTCAGATGGTATTTCTGGTTCTAGATCCTTGAGGAATCACCACACTGTCTTCCACAATGGTTGAACTAATTTACACTCCCACCAGCAGTGGAAAGCATTCCTATTTCTCCACATCCTCTCCAGCATCTGTTGTTTCCCAACTTTTTAATGATCGCCATTCTAACTGGCGTGAGACAGTATCTCATTGTGGTTTTGATTTGCATTTCTCTAATGACCATGATGATGAACTTTTTTCATGTTTGTTGGCTGTGTAAATGTATTCCCTTGAGAAGTGTCTCTTCATATCCTTCACCTACTTTTTGATGTCGTTTTTTGTTTTTCTCTTGTAAATTTGTTTAACTTCTTTGTAGAATCTGGATATTAACCCTTTGTCAGATGGATAGATTGCAAAAATTTTCTCCCATCCTGTAGGTTGCCTGTTCGCACTGATGATAGTTTCTTTTGCTGTGCAGAAGCTCTTTAGTTAAATTAGATCCCATTTGTCAATTTTGGCTTTTGTTGCCATTGCTTTTGGTGTTTTAGTCATGAAGTCTTTGCCCATGCCTATGTCCTGAATGGTATTGCCTAGGTTTTCTTCTAGGGTTTTCATGGTTTTGGGTCTTACATTTAAGTCTTTAATCCATCCTGAGTTAATTTTTATATAAAGTGTAAGAAAGGGGTCCAGTTTCAGTGTTCTGCATATGACTAGCCCATTCTCCCAACACCATTTATTAAATAGGGAATCCTTTCCCCATTGCTTGTTTTGTCAAAAAAAAAAAATTGTATTTTTAGCCTAATCACTGCACAGAATTTTTGTTTCTGGGGCTATGGGATGATGGACTATTTTCAAGATATGTTTCCCACAATTGAACCTGACCACTTGTACTATACCCTTTTTATATTTTATAACTTCTAAAACTAATTTTTATCACACCGATTTATAATATTGTTAAATGTTGGTTAGGCAACATGAAAATGGTTTCTGTAGTCTTCCTATAAAATCACACATATTTGCTATTCCACTGAAGAATGCCCTATTCTTCCTTCTCCTTCACACTGGAAAATATATCAGCCTTAACAAATTATTTTTCCTTCTGACAAAACATAACCCTTTCCTAAATATTTGGGGATATTTTATCATGAGACAGAAAAAAATTCCAGTAAACTTTAATCTTTTCATTTCGTTTATCAATAACATTCAGTATTTCTTTTTTCTTTTTTAAATCAATGACTTTTTTTCCAGCAGGTAAGTTGCTACACATTCCTTAGTGCAGTACATATTTTAAAATAATTGTTTTCAGGCTGGGTGAGGTGACTCATGCCTATAATCCCAGACTCATGCCTATGATCCCAGTGCTGTGGGAAGATCACTTGAGGTCAGGAGTTTGATACTAGCCTGGGCAACATAGTGATGCCTACTCTACAAAAAAAAATTAAAAATTAGCTGAATGTGATGGTGCTTGCCAGTAGTCCTAGCTGCTTGGGAGACTGAGACAGGAATATTACTTGAGCCCAGAAGTTCAAAGTTACAATGAGCAATGATTGCACCACTGCACTCCAGCCTGGGTGACAGAGCAAGACCCCGTCTCAGAAAAAAAAATTTTAAGAAGAATTTTTTGTATGTTTTGTGAATCATTTTGTGTATGCCATGCGTTTTGTATTTCTTCTAGTTAACTCTTTGAAAGCGATTGAATTAATTTCAACAATCATGGTATATCACGAAAAGAAATAAAGCAAATGTCAAAAGTTGCTGATTTCTGGGCTGCTCTATTCATATGTTATTTTCTGATGATAATTTGGTTACACAAATGATGGTCTCTGATGCTGGCCCTCATTCTTTCTTAGCTCCTTGGACAGGAGCTTTTAATTTTATAGTTCTCGCACCTAAGTGGTAAACAGGACATTTTTGAGGGATGGGTATTTTTAAAAGGGCAGTCTGAGAAGCAACTGCTTGCCTGAATTCTGGCCCCAACACTCCACTAGTAGCTGTGAGTCTTTGGGCAAGTCAGCATACCTTCTTCATCATTATTTTCATGTGGACTTGGTTAATAATGATTCTGTCATTTCTTGTGGTGATGTGTTGGTTTAGATCCATTGGTTTATTGGTATAGAGAAGTTCAGCTGCAGCAAGTGAACTATTTTTTCTGCTTTCTGCTTCACCCACTTAGGTGGGACATGAGCAACAGGGTTTTAAGTAAAGCATGCTTTGAAGAATGCAGTTTTTCTCTCCTTCTCTTGAGAACAGATTTAGGTTAGAGTCAAATGTAATTATAGGCTTAATAAAAGATAAGCCTAACAACTCAGAGTAGAACGGAAAAGGTGCTGTGATTTTTGCTATTTTCCATATCTGCTCGGCAAGTTAACTGGTCACAAAATATGACTGAGCATTTTCTCTATAAGGAGCATTTTGCTAGAGCCTGCCAATGATACAACAAGAATGTAGGAATTGTCTGTAGGGGTTTTAACTTTTAGTTGGCAAAAAGATACTAACATATATGAAATAAATTATATATGTTTGTGCAATATACATAGAATTAGAATGGGAGATTTCAAATAATTATCACCCTCCAAATACATACTGAGAAAATTGAAAAACCAATATGAGTTGGAGGAATTGGAGAATCTAGGCTGAAATTGTTTTTTGAGGCAGATTGTTTTTATTTCCAAAACTCCTAGTTATGGCTGAGGCACATTCATACAAGTGTTTGAGCATTTAGATTGGATCCAAATCCAAACTTGAGGACCAAGGATTTGAGCACATTCCTATAAAAAGCTTCCCCTACTGTAGTTGTACATGGAGGTAAAAGATTGATCTAGAGACTATGAAATATGGTGAAAATAAAACATAGTGGTGAATTTTGTTATTTTAAAAGATAGGCACATCGCTGTAATATTTAATGACACAGAGCAGCCCACCTTGCAATTTTAGAAATTTTGAAGAGTAATTCTATTACACAGCCATATACCCCATGGACGTCCCACTCGGGACCTATTATAGCCCTTAGCAATAGGTATCTATACTGCCTTTTAAAGTAAGTAAATTTATTTTCACATAGAACAAGAAGTTCAGGGAAAGAGTGCTTCTGGTTTATCTCACTAATTCAACAGCAGCATCAAGAACAAATGTCTTTCCATCATTTTGCTCTGTTCTCAGCTTGTCTGTAGCCTTAGTGTTGAGGCAGTTGCGATTGCAGGCATCATATCCAGACATCCAGACAGGACACAGGCCAAGTAAAAAGAGTTTATCTTTTCCTTAAGTCTTTTAAAATTAAGGAAAACTTTCTCAGAAGTCTTTACTAAGCCTTCTTTTATGTTTCATTGGCTAGAAATATATGCCCAAACCCATGACCAGGAAAGAAAGTGAGGCAGCCATGATTGTCTTAGGCGTTTCAAGACTCACTCTTTGGGACTGCATCAAGCGGCTTCTTTCTCAGAAGGACATGGCCACATGGAGGAGGGAGGACACCTGAATGAAACTCCGGTTTACTTGGGAACTAGAAAGAATGGGGATAAAGACAAAATGTTTTTTAGGCATCAATACTGTCTATTTAACTCGACTTATCATAAATACTCTTATGTTCTTATGTTTTTATACTTGGTATATAGTAAATATGCTGTGTCCTTATTTTCATGGAAGAAAGAAAGAGAGGAAGGAAAAGAAGAAAACACTTTCATATTTTGTTTTGTTTTGTCTTCTCTACTCAGCCAATAGAATTCTTTGGATTTGTTTCTGTCAATTCCAGATAAAGCACAATAAACATTCCTGGGCCAAGAATTAGAATCATATTGTCAGAAACTGATTATAATTGGGTGGCCACTGCTTCTTTCTTGGCGAGGGATCAACTTATTGCAGTAATGTATTAAATAGCCCTTCAAAATACAAGAGCCAAAAAACAATCTCCTTTGGAACTAACGTTCTTAAACAGTATCCAGATTAATGGAAAGTGCCTGTATTAATGAAATAAAACATCAGAGCTTTGGCAGGAGTTGATTGGCAGAAACACCCGATGGCTTGATACGTCTGTCTCCTGAAGACATAAATGGATTCCTCCTTGTAAAAGAGAATAAATGACTGTGGCTGAAGCTAAAGCTCTCGTCTAAAGAAAATGACTTTCTGCCTTCTACCAGAGTACCTAGGAGCATAATTCTCAGCCTTGCATCTTTGTGCCTACTAAACTAGGATTCTGACTCTAAAGATAAGAAAGATTCTATATCTGCAGTTATGAATACTGCATCATTTAGTATTCATTAAGAGAAGATAGGATAAAGGGATATCTTCCTTCTTGATTTATAAGGATTTAGGAGATGTGGTTATGTAGTTAATTTATGGATTGATTTAGAAACTTCTTTATTTGTTCATTTATTTATTGGTTCATTCATTCATTCACTTATACAAGCATGGAATTACTTAAGAGTGTCTGTTCCTTTCTGGGCACAGTTATATACTGGATGTGTTAAGGTTTGCTGAAACCAGAGTCCTAGGTTTGAGCCATTTCTAGGGCAGTAAAGGGATGGAAGGGAGCTATGCCATGCACTCTACCAAGATTTTTACATATATTCTTCTCAACACTCCCCACAACCCTATAGGATTGTCATCATTACCTCCAGTTCCAAAAGTAGAAAATGGAGACTCTGAGATGAGGTACCTGTTCAATGTGAGTCTAATTTTTGGTGATGATCTTGGCTTTTGAACCTGGGATTATGTTATTCCCAAACTAGGATCTTTCCACAATAGAGTGGATTATTCTCTACTCCAATCAAATATTTACCCTCATCTCTAGATACCCAGAGAGCTTTGCTATCAAATCCCTATAGTCAGTTGGTAGATGTTGCTCTGCAGAATGCATGAGTGGATCCAAAGCAATTCAACACAACTAAAAAGGTTGTAGAGCTCAAAGGTAAAGTCAACTGATGGTCATCATAGGAAATTCTGTATTTAAGAACAGTAGAATGGTGCTTGCAGAATGAATAAATGGACTCTGAGTTAGAGGCTTTGTAACTTTGCCAGAAATAGTAAAACATGAGTTGATATATCAATGATGTAGTATCAAATTTGTTTTCTGCAGGATATTTTTGGCTTCTTTTTAAAGACTTCGTTGTCTCCCAGATAAGTGAAGTTGGCAGACAAATGGCCCTTATGCAAATGAGGTTTTATACGAAAATATTTTGTATTTGGGTGGAAAGTGATTCTTCTTCATCAAGTGCGTCTTATCCTAAGGCTAGAATAACTCAGTGACATGCATGGGGCGGATTCTACTCTTCCCATTGTGTGAGTGAGGAGGCTGAGTTTCACAGAGGCAAAGTAGCCTGCAGGAGGTCACTCACACAGCCGCTGAGCAGGTACATTGAGCATTTCTCCCCCTTTGCATCAACTCTATTTGGGTTAGCCATTATTGGACTGAACAAATTACTCTGCATAATTTTCTAAAAATAGCTCTCTCAGAGATTATAAATAACATTTGGGTAGACTTTATGTATCTTGAGTAGGGGGACAGATATATCAAAACATTGAGTGTTTATCACCTTGCTGTGTTGACACTTTGGAGCAATAGCTAGAATCATCATGAAAGTTTCAGGAAATTTCCAGTGTTTCTCAAACATGTCAGCCTTGCTTCACACTCAGTGTTTTTGCTTTTGTTGTTTCCTCTGTTTGAAATGCTCTAGAGCAGTGACTTTGTGGCACATCCCAGACTGCCTCGGGGTTGGGCTCAGGTGTCACCTTGTCCGGGAGATCTTGCTTTTCCACAGGTGTAAAAGTATAGTCCTATCCTCACACTTCCTATCCATCCTCTCTGATTGTAGGACTCTTGTCCAAAGCATTTCTCATCCTCTTAGATACAAGAGAATATACTCATTTTTAGGGCAGAGTGCAGTGACTCATGCCTGTAATCCCAGAACTTTGGGAGGCCAAGGTGGGAGGATTGAGGTCAGGAGTTTGAGGCCATCCTGGGCAACAAAGAAACCCTGTCTCTATAGAAATAAATAAACAAATTATAGCTAGGCATGGTTGTTTGTGCCTGTAGTCTCAACTACTTGAGAGACTGAGGTGGGACAATTGCTTGAGCCCAGGAGTTCTAGGTTACAGTGAGCTATAACTGGACCACTGCACTTTAGCCTGGGTGACAGAGTGAGACCCTGTCCCTAAAAGACAGAAAACAAACACAAAAACAAAAGTTTACTCATTTTTTGATTGTCTCTTTCCCTCTCTTTCCCTCTAGTATGCTAAGAAAGAAGACATTTTGTTTGTTGTATTTACTGTTACATCTTCAGTGTCTGGAAGTAGGTACATGATAGGAACTCATACATTTGTTGAATAATGAATGAAAATATTCTTATGCATATATCATATAGGAACATACACATATGCTATACAATTCTGGAAGTTCTGTTATGTGTATCATATTTTGAAAAAGGAGGAGTTGAATAGATAGACCTAAGAATAACATATCACAATAGCAATAACAATTTGAAACATTGATCTGTGATCTTTTGTCTTCATTAGACTGGGCAATATGAAACATGGACCATGTTCAGAGAAATGTACAAGTGAGCAGCACATGGCTGAAATTCTGCTGTCTAGCTTTATCATTCTGCCTCCTCCACAATCTATGACATCACCATGCTTTATTCAGATCCTGAGTTCCCTCATGCTCTTTTTCTACCTTCCATCTAAGTCTACTTTTAAGCATTCATTTTAATTAAAGTGTGAATGGCTAACATTGTATTTTATCAGCCCTATTAATCATTCAGTTAGGATAAAATATGAAAAATTATTTGTTCTTGGCATTTGCTGGTAGTTTGGAGCTTTACTGGCATTGACACACCTGTCTGGGGACACAACCAGGGTTCAAATGTTACCTGCAAGGATACGGGAAAGATCAGAACAGATTGGGACCTAGAAGTCGGCTTCCTGGCCAGATAGCTGTTTTCACTATCTATTTTAAATATAAGATCTAGAGAAATGGAATTCATCCCATAGTTTGATAATCTGCTTTCAGTAATAATGTTAAAGGAAAAGGGCATGATTTTTAACTATAAAAAATATATAGTGGAATAAAATCTTCATAATGTAAGCAGTACCTCAAAGTAATAATGTATGATAAGCACTTTATAAGTATTAACTTTTTTAATACTTAAAACAACACAATGAGATGTCTCACTGTTGTTCTGTTTTACTGCTGAGAGAACTGAGACAGAGAAAGGTTATTCGATTTGCACAGGGTCCCTCAGGTGGCTTATGTCAAGCCAGGATTGGATCCAAGGTAATGTGTAGCATTTCAGCTGCAGTGCATCTGGAGGGTTAAGTTTAATAATCCATAAATCGTGTATTTCCATCACTTATTTTACTAAGAGCAAATCATATTCACCCTTATCCTTTGAAGAGAAATGTAACACAGGAAGTCATTAACATTGATCATCTCATTTAGTCACCACAAGCATTTTTTCAGGTGGTTACCGTTAATGCTCATTTTACAGATAACTGAGACTTATTGAGATTGAGTAACAAGTTTTAGGTCTCTCAGCTAAAAAGCGTCATATCTGGCATCCAAAACAAGATCTGTCTGTTTTTATACCAGCTTTTTATGCCAACCTGCTTCTTTGCTTGGTAGTTAGCTCACAACACCGAGTAAACAAACAAGCAAGAGATATTTTTTCATAGTCTTAGTATGTACTATATTTTTGAAAATATGCCATTGTAAAGTCAAACATACTTCAAAGAGTTAAACTGTTTTTACAAGTCTTATTAAATTTCTTAGTCCAGAAGTAACCTTAGATATTTGAACATAAAAGTATATATACCTAGTTGAATGATAACTTTGGAATTAAGCACAGAGTGTTTCTGCAGCTATTATAAAGATATTTAGGGATTGCTACTATCTGTAGAAATGCCAAGTGGAATAATTGGAGGATTAGGTAAAAATTATTCTGATCCAAAACTGTTTTCTCTTCAGTGTCTCAGACATCTCTAAGATGTCACCCAGATACCATAATTTTATCTCTGCAAGCATTTTGTTTTGTGATGGGGAGAGACTTTAGGTCTGGGAAAATGAGCCTAAAGTCTCCTATTTTTCAGAAAGAAAGTATTGATGTTTTGTGCAGTGACGTGTCTATATGAAAGTGCTTTTATAAGCTTCTCATATTATTTATGAGAATAAACATAAAATATGCCATATATATATGGATTACATAAATCTTTTGATTGCTTTACATTAATTTCTCTTATTTTCTGTATTGGAGCCATATAGATATTTTCTACTTTGTATAATAAAAGTCAGAGGAACAAGTGAAATCAATCTCACAGCCACATCCATAAGCTGGGCCATTTTATCTTTGCCATCCTGTGGGTTTCAAGCTATCTCTGCTCCACACAAAAACCCTGAATGAAAGTAAAGTGTAGCAAATATTTTCAGAAAAGACTTTTTATTTTTTGCCTTCTCTTGAAAACCTAAATCAATATTTGACCTTTTCACAACCCTATCAAGATAAAAATGGAGTCTTTGTGTGCTGACTCAGAACTATAAAATATGTGGTAAGATCCATTTGTCTTGAGAGCTCTCTGTTCTGTGGGGTACTCTGTGTATGTGCCGGGAGAGTATATGTTAGGTGGGTGTATGTGTGTATGTATATATGTATATACATATATGTGTTAGGGTTGTATGTGTGTGTGTATATTAGGTGGGTATATTATGATTATCTAAGTGTATAAATGTGTATTCATGGTGCGTGTGAGTTAGGTGAATGTGTGTATATCTACACACATATGTGTGTTAGGGTTTTGTGTGTGTGTGTGTGTGTGTGTTTCTGTACCACTGCTTGAGATGATCAGCCTATTCATGGTCAGTAATGTTGCCACTATCTTAAGTATGAATAATGTGTGGTTTATACAATGTTTTCACCTGAGTCATGTCATCAAAGCCATCTGATTCCATGAAATAGGATAGATATGTATAAATAGGTAAATGCATAGAATATAAGTTTAAATAATTCATTGACACTCAGAGAATCCAAATGCATGCAGCTGGTTAGAAGCAGTGTCCAGATGCCAAACAGACCTCCTAACACTGAACTCCAAAGAAGGCAGTCCAAGGTGCACCCAGAAAGTAGCAGCCGGATGAACACGTGTTCTTTGTTGTGTCACAACACAAAATGCTGCAGTGAGAATCCCAGGAAATGACTTGTCAATGCATCCTAAGAACTGAAATTTGTGTACAGAATGGCATGAACTCTTTTAAATTGAAGTAACTTATTGGAGCTGAGGTGTTTTCTTTCAACTGCAATCACAGAGGAGATCCTTTACTTCTAGGTGAAGGTGCTCCGTTAGGTGAGGCTGCTCTTTCTTCCTTGGTTTCTTGTCTCAGATATGCAGGACCCCTGACCTTGGAATTGAACTGTTCTACTAATACATAGTGCTTTGCATTTTAGTCATTCTTCTTTTCCTTCGAGCCAGGCTGGGGCATAGGGCTGGAGGAAGAGTCAGGAAATGTGGAGGCTTGGAAATATCCGTTTGTAGGTTTGACTGCACATGTAGTTATATAGAGGAGGAGTGGGCACAAAAAGGAACTTCCGTGTACTCGAAGGTGCTCCTTGTACCTTCAGTTTGTATCAACGGGTGAATTTTGCCTCACCCACTGAGCAGTTAAATAACATCACACAATATATTCATTGTCCTAATATTTAATTACCTCCTTTTTACAGAAGCAAGAATAATCTATATTTCATAGTATTATAATGAGAAGCATAATTAATGTATCTAAAATTAAAAAGAAGCAACCGATAGCAGGTGACCATTAAAATTATGGTCCTTTGCAATGGGTAAGAGATTATGTACATTGGTTCTCAGTGACCCCCTTTCTGACTGCTTAGGAAGGTCTGGTCTTGTTTATGCATTTGTTTCTTGCAAAATGTACTACTACTGCTTGGATTATCCCAGTGAGAATAACAGATTTTCACGGATTTAAAACAACCTAAACATGAAAAGACAATTCTATCTCACTTTTATAACTCTGATTAATTCAAACCACAGTTCAGGAAATAGATAAAGGTAGGCAGGCACAGTTGACTACTGAGGTGAAAAAAGGTCCCTCATCACAAGTTCATATGAGGATCACAGTGGTTCTGATCTTCAGTCCAAATAAATGGTTAGCTAGTCTACAGAAATAAGCAATGTCAGATGACTTTTGTCAACTTAAAATAATCGAAAGGGTCAGAATTTTATTATTTTGAGACAGAATCTCACTCTGTCACCCAGGTTGGAGTACAGTGGTGCAATCTCGGCTCACTGCAACCTCTGTCTCCTGGGTTCAAACGATTCTCCTGCCTCAGTTTCCTGAGTAGTTGGGATTACAGGTGCCTGCCACCATGCCTGTCTAATTTTTGTATCTTTAGTAGAGGCAGGGTTTCACCACATCGACCAGGCTGGTCTCGAACTCCTGACCTCAAGTGACCCACGCTACTTGGCCTCCCAAAGTGCTGGGATTACAGGTGTGAACCACCATGCCAGGCTTAGAATTAAATTTAAAGAGAGTTTATTCAAGCACAAAGTTTGAGGACCTCTGCCCGGTAAGCACAGATTCCAAGGAATAGAAGTCAGTGTTTTGAAGTATAGAAATTTGGAATCATACCTGTAGATAAATATTACATAGGGAAGCTTAACGGAATTTCAGTATCTTTCTATGTAAAGCTTAATGCATAGTTACAAGGATCAGATTAGTCAAGGTGTTCTTTTTCTTTTGCAAAAGTTATATTTAACATTCCACACTGAAGATGTAACAGTCATGGGGTCTTTTGTGCCAAATGGTGAGTTAGGTACAAGATAATAAAGAAGGTAGTTCATCGGTAACAAGGATTCAGTGATTAGAATTGGGAGAGGTCTGGTCTCTGCTCTCTCCTAGTCATTTACAGAACAAGAACAATAAAGAAAAGAGTGAACCTATAATCTAAGAAGCAGAAGTTGCAAACATGCAATGTGACAGTCTCCAGGACTTAACTTGCCCCTTGGCATAGTAAATTTAGAGGGTCCTGAAATTTTATTTTCTTTTATACTTTATTCTGCCCTAAATTGGGTAGCGATGAATATCTTATCAGAACAAAAGGCAGTATCATACTGTCTGTGCCTCTTTATTTATCAACTCCCTCTGATTTTGAAATTTTAAAATAAGCATTACTTTTTTTATGAATGGATCTTTGAAGGAAAAAAAAGTGAGTCTTGGCCATTTTTAGGGAACAGAGACTTTAAGTATTAAGTATGATGTATTCAGAGATATCAGAAAACTTTTATCCAGTTTTCTGAATGCAATTTCCCAGTAAAGGTTATTCTTTTTATATGGGCAAGTGTATGCATATACATATATACAATATTTCATATACATGCATTTATGATTATATGTGGTATATATAATTTTCATTTATTAAATATACAAAAAATACAATTTTCTTATTCTGATTTCCACATACTTTTGATCTCATTACCTTTGAATCCATCTTTAATAGTCAGTTTGTTTCACATTTGGATGAAGTATGAATTCAGTGAATTTTATAATTCTGTATGTTATTATTGGGAAATGAGACTAATTTAACTCCAGCTAAGAGATTATTATTTATTTTTTATTTTTTTGAGATGGAGTCTCGCTCTGTTGCCAGGCTGGAATGCAGTGGTGTGACCTTAGCTCACTGCAACCTCCGCCGCCTGGGTTCAAGAGATTCTCCTGCCTCAGCCTCTCAAGTAGCTGGGATTACAGACTCCCACCACCCTGCCTGGCTAATTTTTGTATTTTTCAGTAGAGATGGGGTTTTACCATGTTGGCCAGGCTGGTCTTGAACTCCTGACCTCAAGTTATCCGCTGGCCTCAGCCTCCCAAAGTGCTGGGATGATAAGTGTGAGCCACCACGCCTAGCTTCCAACCAGGAGATTATAATTGCTTGCTGTTACTCTGACAACAGCAAGCTCTGGCCTGATACTCTTGGGTATCAGGTACCCTTAGGATGAAAAAAAGCAGTCACTGCCCTTGTAGTCTCTGATCTCAAGCTGTGGCCTTCAACTAGGGGCAGTTTTACCTACTCCTCAGAGGACAATGTCTAAATACATATTTTTTACTGATATGTAATAATTGTACATATTTACGAGGGACAAGTGATATTTAATATATGCATACAATATGTAATGAGCAAATAAGAGTAACTGGGAATCTATTACCTCAAACATTTTTCATTCTCACAATTGAAGGGGAGGTGCTACTCTTTTTTCATTTTTTGAGACAGGTTCTTACTCTGTCACCCAGACTAGTGTAAATGCAAGATCCTAGCTCCCTGCAGCCTCGAACTCCTGGGCTCAGGTGATCCTCCTGCTTCAGAATCCCAAGTAGCTGGGACGACAGGGTCACACCACCATGCCTGTGGTCTTCCTATGTTACCCGGGCTGATCTCAAACTCTTGGCCCGAGACGATACTTCCTCCTTGGCCTCCCAAAGCACTGGGATTATATGCACCTACCCTGATGCTACTGTTACCCAGTGGAGAGAGACCATGATGCTACCAAATATTCTACAACACACACGGCAGCATTACCAAAAAAAAAAAAAAAAAAAAAAATTAGCCTAAAAAGTCAACAGTGCTGAGGTTGGAAAATCTAGCCTATAGAGTGAGAAATATATAATGCATTGTTATAAGTGCTATCTTAGGAACATGAATGAATAAAGTCCTGGGAAAATTCAAAGGAGGGAGAACTGAGGGTGAAGAGGTGTTGAAAAAAGCTTTATACAAGAAATGACATTGGAACTTGACCCAGAAGAATGAGCCTGCTTTAGCCAAGGAAGGATGAAAAGGCAGAGAGGCATCCTAGGCAGGGGTGCAAAGATGAGAAAGTATAGAAAAGTAATCATGTCACAAGGCTTTTACTGTATGCGGTTACTACAGTGGTATACCTTGACTCACAGTTACATACAAATGAGGTTAACATCACTCTATATGAGAATTTTTCTTTATGTGGATTTTAAGCTGCATATATAAAACCTCCTTAGAGAAGAGACATACAATCATTTTCTACTAAGGAGAGGAAGCTTTCCAGACTCTCTATTTTCAGGTGTCTTACAGTCATTTGTAGATATGCAGTCAGTATATGTACAAATGACTGCTAATTCTTCTGAACTTTGCTAGAACTAGAATTCAGGGAAAGGGCTTTAAACAGCTAGAACCATCTGGAAGATAACATGACCCCTCTATCTGAACAACGGAGAATATCAAGACCTTCAAAGACCTCAGAGACAGAAAAACAACAAACAAAAAACAGAACAACCCAATGATTGTTTAGTATTGACAGTGCAATGACCTAGAGTGTAGACTCTGGGAATCCCACCCCAAAAACTTACTGTGTGTGACTTTTGATAAGTGATAGAATCTCATTTACTTCCATTTTCTTCTTTTTGAAATGGGTATAATGTTATATCTGTCATAGGATTGTCTGCCTTTTATAGCTTGGCTTGAATAAGTTCTCAATATGGATTCTTTTCACTTAACCCATTGCGATCTGAAAGCATGGGAGTTTAAAGACCCATGGTCAGTCCTGTGTTGGGAGACACTAAAAGCAAGATTTTAGCCTTCCTGGTAGGCAGAGAAGATATTGCAAAGGATAGCTTTATAATAGGAAAATGCTAAGTGCTGTGGGCAGATAATGAAGATGTTTAAGAACCATTCAATTAACAAAATGAAACAAGTGTGGTACACTCAGTGGGTGCTCTGGAGAAGTCTTTTGAAATGTGTGATTAAAAGAGGTCCATATTTAAATTAGTAAAAAAAAAAAGAAAGAAAGAAAGAAAAGGAAGGAGTTACAGGCTCAGAGGGGGTAAGATTGAAAGCAAGCAAGATTAGTTTAGATTGAGGAAAAATTCACTCTCTTCAGTGATTGAAAGACAACCATAAACTCCACCTGGGAAAACAGCCTCACTTTATCTCCCACTGAGCAGTTGGTATTATTTCTCTTTGTTGGTGTGTTTGAACATGCTTAGATTTCTGATAAGTCATGGCAGAAATAGTAAACAAATTATTTTTTCTTCCTATGAGCGTCAATACTAGAAGAAATATGAACATATATCTCACACATATACCTTTTATTTCTAATGCTTATTTTTTATATTAAAATTATATCAGTAGTGAATTGTATTATAAAGGAACTACCTACTTTTATAATCTAAGAAAGATGAAAAAAATATGCTTTTACTTATCACCTCATGGGTATAGAATGATTTGAGGGCTCAAACCAGAATTATTTTAAAAACAGAAGATATATTTCAGTTTTATTTTAGTTAATATCTTCTTCTCTGGTACAAATATTAGAGATGACGGAGACCACATGCTTCTGTTCGTATTTCTGCCACTAATAGAAGATGAGATGAATTTCATCACAGTTAAGTTAGAAGAATGAATCTGTCATGTATGTCACCTCAAAGAAGCATCTAAATGAAATGCCATGTTACCATTTTCCACATTCCTTAATCACTACAGAGATGAAGTACTAAATCTAAAGTCTGCAGAGTGAACCAAAAACAAAATAACATTGAGTATTTGATGTCTAGAAGGAGTATGGACTAATTCTATTTATTATCTTTTTTCTTTTCCTTTAACACTTGATAAAAAGTTAGGACTTTAGGACCGGGCATGATGGCTCATGACTGTAATCCCAGCACTTTGGGAGGCCGAGGCAGGTGGATCACCTGAGGTCAGGAGTTCGAGACCAGCCTGGCCAACATGGTGAAACCCTGTCTCTACTAAAAATATAAAAATTAGCCGGGCATGGTGGCAGATACCTATAGTCCCAGCTACTTGGGAGGCTGAGGCAGGAAAATCACTTGAACCCAGGAGGCAGAGGTTGCAGTGAGCCAAGATTATGCCACTGCACTCCAGCCTGGACAACAAGAGCAAAAAAAAAAAGTTAGGACTTTAACAATATGTAGCATGTATCTAAGAATTTTAACATAAATTAACAGTTTTCAAATATCTAAAGTTGAATTTATAATACTAACACAATGGTGGAAATAATTAAAATAATAATATCCATGAAAATAGTATGCCTTTATTGAACACTAAGCCCCAAGCACAATGCTAGTGGTAGCATTTAATTTAATACTAAAAGCAATCCTATGAAAGAGATAATATTGTTATCTATATTCTACAAGTAAATAAAATAATCCTTAGAATAGATTAATAATTTGATTGAATTCATGCAGCCAGAGATGATGATAAAATCAATTTTATCATTCAGCGAACCTGTAATTTTTTTAATGAATTAGATTGAAATGGAATAATATAGACTAGAAAACCATTAGAATGCATCACAGGTAAGGTCCTAGGATTTGAGGATCATCTCAATAAATCATCAAAAGCCACAAGTTGTAGGCTGTCAGCACCTACTCATTCACTAGTACAGATTCTGTAACGTGTGGGCTTTTCCATTAAAAGCAAATTACAACAGTGACTATTTGCTAAGTGCCTCTTTGGCAAAACACTGTATTTAGGAATAAGCCATGGTTTTTATTGTCGTGGACTTCTAACATAGCTGAGAAAAATGGCATTTATTCATAAATAATATAGTAACATATGCAAATAATAGAGTAAAATCTAAGAGAGTTTTTTAAATAAAATGTACAGGGTAACATTCTTTAGAGGAAGGAAAGGTAACTTTGACTTGGATGAGAATTAAGTCAGGAAATTGTATAAGAGATAAATTTGAACAATGCCTAGTTGGTCTCAGGAAATGGCCAAGACTGATGAAGATCTGGTCAATTTTGAAATTCTTACTGGGTTCATTCATGGATGAAAAAGATCAGGATTTTTACAACAAAGGTCACAAACAAAGTAGCTGAGAAATGAACTGCTCAGCTGCTGAATAATTCTTCAGGAGCCTATTGATGTTAATAATGCAAATTTGTACTAGTTTTTTATGAGCTATTAATTGGAAAAAGTCTATTTATACAGTTATTGCAATCCAGATGCCATGGATGATGCCAATGTCTTTAATACAATATAAGTGGTAATAGTTACTAAATACTTTAAGGTCAAATTTTATCTCTTCCTCGAAGCTTATTCAAATACTTGAAGTCAGTCCCAATGAGCTCCCTCTTTTTAAGAATCTCTCTTTACATAATGTACTTCAGGGACAAAAACAAAAAAACAAAAAACAAAAAACACTTCCCCTTAGCCCACTGCTAAAAATCATCTCACAAAAGGCAGGTTAATAAGTGAGAAGGCATATGAGTTTATTAACGTGCATGGGAGAGAACCACAGCGATTACCCTACCATATAAAGGTACATAAGGAAATGTGAATGACTTTGAGGGGAGTCCATGATTATTAGGAAAATTCAGTGGGCTTGAAGAACATACAGTGGCCTGGGACAAAGTCTCTTGAGCTGCAGAGCAGACAGTGGTTTGTGGCAAAAGTCTATCCAGGTGTGTTGACAGACTTGTCCTTCTTCCTACTGAAGCAGTTCAGTTAATGAAAATTCAGGAAAGGGACCTTCTTTGGTGGATCTGGGCTTTAGATGAGGGAACTTCAGAGAGCAACTTTATCCTGTGCTTTGGGAGAGACAGGAGACAAAGGATTGAGAGATTGAGAGCTCAGATAGGGGGCTGAGGTCTTGAGCTTCTTTGTCAGTTCAGCATGTCAAAGTGCCAAATTTTGGGGTATAAGTTTCTGAGGCCAATATATTCATTGCTATATTATACTTAGCACTTAAATGTCATCCTAGCTTTTTAAAGCAAATTTCTTGTTTGTGCATATCCACTGCTTAAACAGATTATGAACTTCTAGGTTCACTTGCCTTTTTCTAACACGTTCTTAGTTCTTTACACATGAGACATGATGAATGCAGATTTGATGATTGGTTAATAGATACAAATTTTTGGCCGGGGGCGGTGGCTCATGCCTGTAATCCTAGCACTTTGGGAGGCTGAGGCAGGCAGATCACTTGAAGTCAGGAGTTCAAAACCAGCCTGGCCAACATGGTGAAACTCTGTCTCTATGAAAAATACAAAAAAAAAAAAAAAAGAAAAAGAAAAAAAGACAGGAGTGGGGGCGGGAGCCTATAGTCCCAGCTACTCAGGAGGCTGAGGCAGGAGAATTTCTTGAACCTGGGAGGCAGAGGTTGTAGTGAGCCGAGATCACGCCATTGTACTCCAGCCTGGGCAACAGAGTGAGACTCCGTCTCAAAACAAACAAACAAACAAAATAGATATGAATTTTTTTCTGTATGGCTAGGAAATGATTAAATAAAATAATAACAAAATTATATAAAATTTAAATGATCAATAAAGACATGTGATATACATAGGAAACCTAGCACAAAATGAGTACATGGAGGGTTCTCAATAAACATCAGTTGCATAAATGAATGAGTCATGAATTCTAACTTTTGTCACTAACTAGTTGTGAGACATACTCATATCACTTCCTCTTTTGTAGACTCAGTTTTCTCATCAATAATATGAGATATATGAATTTGAAGAATAGTTTCCTACCAAGCTTTCAAATTCTAGGAAGGTGCTTGATGAGTTCCACAAAATATAAAGTATATTCTTAGCCAATGATAGACTTTTAAAGTCCTTAACTTATGTTGGGCCCAATATGTTCTTTCAAAGAAGAGCTCCACTGCTAAAACTGTTTGAAAATTGTTGGCATACATTAATTATAGTGTAGAAATTTACCTTTTTAAACCAATTTGAACACATAAAATTTAAAAGGGTATCTTGCTGTCATTACATTACCATACAGGAAATGGACCAGAGGTCCTGTTAGTCCAGAAGCCACATTCAAATGAATTTGACATTAATTTTCTAGAAATATTGGAGACAACATTAATTAATTGCAAAGGCACATAACAGTTCTTTTGTTGCAGAAAGCAAGAAATGTATGTTTATTTGTCATGCATACCATGAGGAGTTTCAAAGAATTTTTTTTTTTCAGACTGGAATAAAAAATCTTATTTTTTCTCTTCTCATTCCATATTCTCTTTTTAGTTAAAAGAAGAGCATGCCGAAAACATTCTATTGAATTGCTCCTTTGATGAACGCTTGGGTAGTTTAGGCTTGTCATAATAGATGACAATAATAATGCTACTAATAACAGAATTGTTATTTTTTGGGTGTACACTTTTTTCTAGAATTTGTATCCTCTGTGTTGACCACATTGTGTATGCAATTATTTAGGTTCAGATACTAGCTTACTTTATATATTAAATGCTAATAGGACCCCGTGTTTCAGGTTCACTTGTGTATGTCATAAAAATGAACCTAATCCGTTAAACTCTGATTTAATGATGGGCCTAATTACTAGGGATATGGGCAGTACTCACTTTTACATACATGATATCTGAGTACTGCCTTGTTGAGTTATTACATTTACATCTCCTAAGCCATTTAATGAAATTGGGTTTAAGTCCAGATGATCTCTCAGATTTTACAAACTTAAACCATTCCCTGACTTTCTGATTTTCTGCTAGAAAACAGTAATGAAAAGGAGAAAAGGGAAAAAACATGAAACTCATTTAAAAAATAAACAAAAGCCATTTCAAAGATATTGTCCCATACAAGATTGAAGAAAGGAAGATAAGTAAATGTAGTTAAAGCATGAGCCGTAATCATCACAAAGTCTTCATTCAAAGACTGAATTTGCCTTTTAAAATTATGCATTGCCAACTCTTTGTATATTAACATAATAAAATTATAATACAATAAGAAAAAAAAAGGTTTCAAAAAAGACCAGAGAAGGCCAGACATCTGATTAAAAAATGCTAAAATGTACAGCTCCCTGGAGACTGGAGTTCCTTTTTAGGTTGATTTTGAAGGACTTGTCCAGGCAGGGAGCCTTCCAGGAGGAAATGCATCCTTGTCTGGGGTTTAGTCAAGGGCTAGACTCCCAGGTCCCCAGTGAAAAATTTCTCCAGGAGAAATTCCCGAGGCAGGGCCCAGAAAGAAAGAGTCACCAGATCCTCAGAAGGGGGAGGAGAAGATTTACTCTCCCTCTGATCTGACTTTTAGTTGCAACACTTCTCAGGCAAAGAGTATGCCAACAGCCTTTCTCTTCTGCTTTGCTCGTCTGTGGTGGATACTAGCAACCTATGTGGTTCTAAAGTCTCAAGCTGAGATTATAGTATGAACGAGTTGGAACATCAGTAGTGCCAAGTGCCATTTAAAAATCTTTTCATCTTCTGCGTGTTGCTTTTGGAGAGGAAATGTACTCAGATGTGGTTTCCAGTCTTGCAGAAAAATGGCATTTTCAGGCTGTATGGGACTCTTACATCATCTAGTTTCAATCACCTCATTTTGCAGATCAAGAAACTGAGAGTGAGGAAGAAGGGACTGGCCAGAGTTACTCAGCTAGACAGTGACAGACAACAGTGGAACTTGTGGTAAGTTGTATGGCTTCTGGGCTTTTCCTTCCAATATCTCACTGCAGCCTCCAACTCCTGGGTTCAAGCAGTCCTCCCACCTCAGCCTCCCAGGTAGTTAGGACCACAGGTGTGCACCACCATGCCTGGCTAATTTTTAATTTTTTTTTGTACAGACAGGGCTCTTGCTATGTTTCACAGACTGGTTTAGAACTCCTGGCCTCAAGCAATTCTTCCACCTTGGCCTCCCTATGTACTAGAATTAAGTCATTATACCCAGATGATTTTTAAATTGTAGACACCTGTCCATTATTTAATAACCAAAAGACTTTATAAAAGTAATGTATTTTTATGCCTAATCAACAGTGTTGAGGCATTTTGATGAAGCCTAAAGTTTTAGTTAATATTTTGCATTGTGTAGAGATATTTACTTTAGAATGTGGCCTAGAATTAGGCTAAACATTTTGAAATTGTGCTCTGGTTTTGAAAATGGTTGACAATTTCCTATATTACATTCTAAAACTATAAGCATCCTAACACTATAAATGCTTTCTTAATGAAACTATAATATATATTTAATATTATTACCTATGTTGTTTTACTCATTGCTAAAAATGTTCAGATCACATACATGACTAAAGCCAATTAAAAACTCATACTATAGAGGACAGAAATGCCCAAATAGGTTTTAGTTGAAAACTTCATTACTTATAAGCATGGATTAGGTTTTTCTTTTTCATTTCTTCAGCAGGTACATTTTAGACAACTGACAGCAAATCCATTATGTAATGGCCACTACAAAAGCTTTCATCAAGAGTGTGCATGTTTAGTGTCTCTGTGTGGGAGAAACTGGGTTATGGTAGTTGAAAAGGCAAAAGATTCAAGAGTAAGATAGAACTGGGCTTTTAAGTTCTTGGCTCCATGGATAATGCAATCAGAATTCTCTAATCCCAAGGTTGGAGCATTGGTTGACTATAGACGGAAGCCGTCTGCATCTTCAAAGCATTAGACATGGAGGTTCTCAGATATTTCTGTACATGAGTGACATGTAACAAGTTATACATGACGATATTTGCAGGAATATCATAAGGATCTAATGATATAATGCATGTGAATGAAATGTATACATTCTATACACTAGAGAAGTCTTTTCTCTTTTTGTATTACATATTAAAACAAATGGATGCCTGAAAAAACATGCAGAGTTAGAGGAGAGGGTGTGAGAAGCAAATAGTTTTTGTAATAAAGTTATGGTTTAGAGCGAAGAGACTGCCAGGAAGCAAATGAAATATTGATGCCAGAATATCCAGCGTCCATGCTTCTTAAAAATGTTACCTATGTATGAGTCACTTGGAGATAATGTTAAAATGCCAGTTCCGATTCAGGTTGTCTGGGGGTGGGTTCTGAGATCCTGCATTTCTTAAAAGCTCTCACGTGATGCCGATGCTGCTGGTCTTTAACACTTTGTGGGTTTTTTCTTGTGTGTGTGTGTGTGCAGGAAGGTTTTATGTCTTCAGATTAAGGGTCAACTGAGTATCCTCTCAAGAAGAAGCATTTGTTGGGGTTTATATGCCAAGGCAGTACCATCCAGCCTGACTAACACCCATGTTGCTATACCATAAAAAAGCTTTCTACCCTTTCTGGGTTTATTAAGTGTCGAGAAAGCATTCGGCTTTTACTATTTGGCTGGGGTTTCTGGCTGAATGCAGCAAGGTAGGAGTTTAAATTTAATAGAATTAGGAATAAGCAGGATCTAGAGAGAGACAGTCTATCCTTTACTAAGGGAGAAGAGTTGCTTTTTGTCTCTTTACAAGGCCTTATCTAATAGAGGTCTCTGAATGCTGCCTTAAGAATCTGGGATATGTGACTGGTTGTCTTAACTATCTTTTTCCTTGACATATTGCATGTTTACGTTACCTTGGACCCTTCGCTTTCCTAATACAAATATGAACAAATATGAAGAGGCCATGTGAGATTTCCCCCTCTTTTTATGTTTTCAGTTCCATTTAACAAACACATACCGATTAGTAGGTTACAAAGTAGTGGACGAGGCACTCTGAGGGACGTGAGAATCAAAAAAAGAAGATAGGTTCCAAGTACCATCAGTTTACCTATAGAGGATACGGACATTAAAAATAACAAAATATAAGGCAGTTTGAGCTTACAAACACTAGATTTGGGGGGAAAATATGCTTAGAGAGCTGAAATAAATTGAAATAAATTCTGGGGAGTTAGGAAGACATTGTAAAGGAAGAAGACTTTGAGTAAGGATTTAGAACATGATCATTTGCACATGGTGACAGCAAATACTGAGACCAAGTCTTTGTCGTGTTGTAGGTTTGTAAACGGAGAGGAAAAGCAGAGACCTAGGTTAAAGTAATGTAAGTAGAACCATGTTGAAATTTAAATGGCATTCTTTGGAATTCATCTTAAACCCTAGGTTTTGTATGGGACTTTTACAGATAAGGGATAACATTTTAAGGCAGTATTTTTGCTGCATTTATCAACTGTTGATTTATTTTTCTACTGCACCTAGTTCTCTGGACCTGGCAGGAGGGAAGATCACCTTTTATATAAACATATCCCCTTAGCAAATAAAATACAGCCCTTCAGCAGGTATAGGAGTAAGATGGGTAGAAAAAAATGATGCCGAATCCTCTTTAAAATCTATTTCTGTATTAACTCATTTATACATTAGGTGTTCCTTCATTGCAACTCACATGTATTACACTCACATGTAATAAACTCACATGTATTAAAAATTTTCTTTTCTCTAACTTAGGTGAATTTACAATTCTCTTTCAAATAAGTGTTTTCCATGAAAATTACACTGGAGTATTGGCTGGTCATAAAGAAGAAATTGTTTATATTTTTCCTTTGATATGCTCATGCTTAGCCATTTTTAAAAGATGATCCTGCTAGCCTCCTCTGATTTCTGATTGTCCTGGATGGTGCTGTTGCCTAAGCAGAACAGGGCTGGGGTATTATCTGGTATCACCAAAGTCAATGTAGCCTGAGGATCAAACGTAGACAGAAGTGAGGATAGCCAAAGAACATTAGCCATTATCCAATTGAAAAGCAAGTTTGGGGCCAAAGTCAGAAAGTGAAATACATTAAAAACTTACAGATTTTTAAGAACATGTCAGGAAACAGTGGCTAGAGCAGGGCTCTGTTGAGGGATTACAGTGTGGGGTATTTGTTTTTACTGGATATTGATTGTGTTGGCTGAGATGGACTCAAAGAGACAAGAAATGATTTGCAAATGCCAATCCATCTCTTTTACTGCCTACCCTTGAAGATATTCTCTTAAGAACACCAATAGTGTGAAACTTGTGCTGCTGTATTAACTTTGTATCCTTTTGAGTTCCACTGACCAAAACAGTGTACCATTTGGACTGAGTTTGTTGTCAGTATATCTGAATTAATTAAAATCCAGGAAGTGCACAATGTCAATTTATGTCTGTGTGATTCTGAATTTTGTGTAAACTCTTTTCAGCAATGGCTGTTTGCAGATTACTTTGCATCCCTTCTCATTTGTGCTGTTGCTTACCCTTCTTTCACTTCTTTCCTTTCCTTCTCATGCTCCAACTTTGGTGGCATAGGATATCGTGATATTATTTTGATTTTTGTCAAATCAGGCTGCCAAATCCAAATTCCAGGCAATACTCAAACTTCAAGGGCATAGATATTTCATACTGATCAGGGTTTTTGTGATTATCTAGCATTTATCTTCATTTTTTAGTTTAAAACAAGTAAACAACTAAGCAAGATACTGAAAGGAAATATAGAGGAAGGTAGAATGGAGGGTGGCAGAATAAGAGAAAGGGAATGAATAAATTAAACCAACATTTATTGGGTGCCAACAAATACCAAACACTTTGCCAGATTCTTTATATACACAGTGCTCCTTAATCCGTACCACGACCTTGTCTTAGGGTTGTCATCGGGCCCACTTTATCAGTGGGCAAATAGAGAGTAAGAAAGAT
The DNA here is from genome assembly GCF_008728515.1 of Papio anubis. NCBI lineage: Eukaryota > Metazoa > Chordata > Mammalia > Primates > Cercopithecidae > Papio > Papio anubis. Next base: position 99,431,784 of record NC_044987.1, on the reverse strand, counting down.
TCTAATCCGACGTCAAAGTCATGCAGGCACTGCCCAGCACAGCTGAGGCAAGACTCTGGACCTCTAATGCTCTCTACCACCAGGCTGATAACTGCAGTGAAAGTGCTGTCCTCTCTTTTTCACAAAGTAGCTCATACTATGCCAAGATAAGCAATTCAGATAAAAGGCAGAAGAAAGATGAGAATTGAGTAAAAGTTACAGATCCACTCCATTCCAAGTAGATTGCTCTTTTCATTCACTTTGCACCTAACATATATGGGCTGCTTTATGGTGGTAATGAGCTTTTTATGTGACTATGACCAGTCTGTGCCTTAGTCAGCAATATGGAGTTGTGCTGAGTACTCCCTGAGCTATTTAGTCGGTTGATATATAGTCTGCTCATGCGTAATATGCAGAAATTGCTTTTTAATATAAATCAAGATGACTGTGTTTTTTTCTTTGTAATCCATATCTCAACTTCTGTGTTACTAGTAAATGGTGTTCTTAGCTCTGCACATTTGTTTTTAAAGAGCTACATATTAAGCACTTACTTCATACTAGTAACTGTGTTAGGAGATACATTTGTCAGGACAGTCTGAACTCCACTATGATAGTATATAAACCCTGAAGTCTTGGGGGATTAATATGACAGACATTTATTTTTCTGTGTATGCAGAGTCTACTGTGGGCCTTGCTGTTCTCCAGGGCAGCTCTCTCTCAAGTCCTGTGTCAAGGGGCCATTTTGCTTCTATGTTAACGGCTTTGCCATTCCAACATGTGGCTTCCATATTGCTATTACAGGGGAAAAGAGAGCTGGGGGAGGGAGGGGCCTCAGGGACCTTTTTCCTGACTTTCCTTAGAAGTGACACACTATATTCTGTCCATAATCTTTTTGTCAAAACAAGTCATCTGGCCTCAACTAACTGTGAAGGTGGTGGTGAGGAGGGTGTTGGAATGTATAGGTTTCTCTGTGCCCGTGAAATAAAGAATTAACAGATACCAGTGAGTTCTACTGATATAAGCTCTTGGAAGAACAAAGATTGAATTTTTAAAAGTTATTTGCTTCCATGGGAACTATGCAGTCATATGAGGAAAATAATAATTACAGAGGAGTATTTAGGGCTATATTGCAATTTGATAGGACCTGTAGCTCCTTAAGCCAGCAGCTGCTGTTCTCTTTAGAGAGTTCCTTTTTCATCTGAAATAATTGACTCGAGACTTACAAATGTCTGTCTGCTTTTGTGTTCATGCTGTCTGCTTTGTTTTCTTAAATATTAGAGGTCAAAATGTGTTGAAAAACCAAATCTGGGTCTTACAGTTTTTCCTGGAGCAGTAGCCTTGTGGTAGCTGGTTTTTTTTTTTTTTTCATAAACTGAAGAGAATTTCCCACTGTGAGCCATGACTGGCAGAATGAAGCTGCGCACCCTGGTAGCTCTTTCTCTGTTGGGCACTTGTTCTTTATAATGTCTCAGCATTTATGACTGGCCTGGGTAAATATTGAGATAGAGTTCTGGCACTGGCCGTATAAAGCAGCAAAGCATAGGCAATTGAAGGCAATATTTTACCTTGAGTAAAAATAAGAATACAAATAATAATAATAAGGCCATGCAAATATGTTTAGGTTAGAGAGAATGAACAGATTCATGGAACTGGATTGAAGATTGTATCATGCTAGAGATTCTAGATATTTTCTTCTTGGGTTTGGTACCTATGTTTCTGTTAATACTTTTGTATTAAAAGGTAATTGGTGAAGAGCTACACAATTAATGAGTGTCATGTTGATTTGTATGGAGGGAAGAATACAACCTGTACCATTTTTTTTATAGTTTTTCTTATAGTGAAAACACTTTTCACGATTTGTGCCTTACTTATAACTGGAAAATGCCTTATCCATAGACTTAGGTATTTGAGCTTTTACTGTCAAATATTTTCTTTCAACCGTTTGTCACTGTGCCTTGATTCTCAACTTCCATTGACTTTAAGGTTATATCCATATAATGAGTTTGCTTTGGCATTTAGACACATATTATGGCCTCTAAGTAAATGGTTTCAGTAAATCTAGAGAGGAGGTATGATAGTTTCTGGAAATTTGAAGATAAACTAGAAAAGTAATCTGGGAAAATTACACAAATAATAGTTATGATAATAATATAATCACAAACATTAATTGAGCATTCATTATAATCCAGCTATTGGGCTAAATGTTTTACAAGCATATTTTTGTTTAATCTGCATAATTGTGTGAGACAAGGACTATTATATCTGTCTGATCTTTCAAAGTTAGCCAAGAATTGTCCTGCTACAAGATAGTTAAATGGTTTCTAAATGTGTGGATAATCCACAAAACCAAAATATAACTAAGGAAATTGCTGCTTAAATTCTGTTTTTTAACTTGCATAAAGATAGTCTATTTTAACAAAAGTGCTGCAATCAGGGTAATTGGAAACAGAGATAAAGCAGTGGAAATGTGTTTCGTTTTTATTCAAAAGTATCCAAAGAAAAAAAATATACTACTTAGTACGGTGGTTCTCAATGGGGAGAAACCTTGCGTCTCTACCTATAGGACATTAGGCAAAGTCTAAAAACAGTTTTGATTTTAGACTGGCACCTTCTGTATACAAACTAGGGATGCACTGCTAAACATCCTCCAATACACAGGGTAGGCCCTACAACTAAGGTTTTTTGTTTGTTTTAAGACAGAGTTTCTTTCTGTTGGCGAGACTGGAGTGCAGTGGCAGTCATGTCTCACTGCAGCCTTGACCTCCTGGGCTCAAGTGATACTCCCATCTCAGCCTCCTTAGTAGCTGGGACCACACACATGTGCCAACATATCTGGACAATTTTTAAACATTTTTTGTAGAGATGAGGTCTCACTATGTTGCCCAGGCTGCTCTAGAACTCCTAGGCTGCAGTGTTCCTCCTGCCCTTTGCCTCCCAAAATGCTGGGATTTGCAGACATGAGCCTGGTCTGAGTTTCATCCATTCCAGAGAGTCAGTAGCACTGAGGTAGAGCTTGTGTAAAACATACTTCTCTTTCTAGATAGGTGAACTCTTGTAACTAAAAGCTCAGTCAGTGGATCTGGGATTCAGGGTTTTGACTCTACTACGTGACTTTGGGAACTTAACCTCTTAAGTCTTCATGTAACTACTTATAAATTGGAAATAGTGATAATACCTTACAAGACTGTTCTGAAGACTAAATGAGAGAATTCTGCAAAATGATTAGCATAGTCCCTTGCATTGTTAGATGAACATTAATTCTAGCTGACAAAAAAACTTTGGTTAAACAAAGTATGTTCTTTGGGGACTCTTAAATACTGCTGCTTAGCAGGTGTTAAAAAGAGCTGCTTCCAGATCAGACAGCTTTATTTTGAACCATGTCTCCTGTACTTATTAACTGTATGACCTTGGGGAAGTACCTTAGAACCCTCTGTGCCTCATTTTGTTCATATATGAGATGAGAGTAGTGAGTAATATGCATCTTCTAGAGTTTTTGTGAGGCTTAAATAAGAGTATAAATGTGAAGTACTTAGAAGGATGTCTACCACTTACAGGCAGACAGTGTTAGCTCTTATTATTCATATACCTAATATTGTTAGATAAGGCATAACATATAAATTAACCTTCTGACCAAGTGAACATTACCCCTTGAAATACCAGTCCTATGTTTTAACAATTAGAGTAATGAAAATCACTCTACAATTATGTTTAAAACTCTTGCTTATTTAAAAATGAATACTAAATGCTTTTAAACATTTCATTGTTCACTCAGGGTCCTTGTTGTAATATTGTTTCTTGTGTACTAGATTATGATACAGGAAGCTCTTAGAACAATTAAAGTATGAGGGTTTTTCTTAATCCAGATTACTGAGAGTTTTATTTCTGTCTTTAAAAAAAAATACTGTTTTTATATCATTTGTATCAAAATATCATCTGTCTGCGTCTAGGATCTCTATCTTGCCTTTTCTAAATAACCGCATTTGATCAGTTGATTAAATTTTTTGTTAAATATTAATAAATATTAATTTATTAATTAGCTGATCAAATATTTATTGAATGTGCTATATATACGATGCTCTCTTAGGTAGATTAGAGACCAAAACAAAATGACTTTTCTTGAGGATTTTGATTTAGCAGAAGTAAGCATTGATGACATAATGCTAATTAAATAACTGTAAATTTAAATGTGATCTATGCTGTGACTAAGCCATCGCAGTTGCTATACTTATGGACAAACCCCACTCATGTAGCACACAAGATAGGCCTTCGTAAGGAATTGATTGTTAAGCGGCAATCTAAAAACTGAGTGGGCATTAGCAAGGCAAAGAGAATGAGCATTACAAGTAGATGCAACAGTACATGTAAAGGTCCTGATTCCAGAGTGGGAGACATTAAAATGAAGTGATTTTTAAAAGTCTAGTGTGGCTAAAGACTGAAAAAAAAAAAAAATCTAGTTGAGGAGTCTAGAAAGATAGCCAGGAGCTCATCAAACATGGACTTCTAAAGCGTGTAAAATATTCCAGACTTTATCCAATGGAAAATGGCAAGCCAATGGAAAGTTTAAGCTTCTGAATAATATGATAGATTTTCATGTGAAGAATGACTTGGAAGTAGGAAAAAAATGGGGCAGAGAAAACAGAAAGCGTCTGCAGTAGTCCAGGCAAGGTGTGATGAAGCCAGTGAGAATCGTGTCTGCATTAGGAGTAAACAGTCTCTGAGAAATGACACCTAAAAATTCTCCTGCGAGAGGAGGGGTGATAGGTAGTTCATAAACTTGGAAAATTTTATTTTCACTGTTTTGGCTTTTTAATCTTTTACTTGTTCTTGGCCACATTCTGAAGGACTGCAGTTAATGAATAAGCAACTTCCAAAAGAATGAGAAGAACAAATGTATAGCAATTATAAAAATTAAATGTTATTTGTATAGTACTTTAACCATTACTATTGCATTTGATTAGCAAATTTTTATAACAAGTGATGTTTACCCTTATTGTCCCTAGCAAGTGACTATGGTCCGAGTTGATATCTCTTAATATATTGGCAATAGGAAATGCTTAATTCATAGGCCTTGATGCATAACAGGAAACTTTATTTGTCTTGTCTTATAGAGATGGGTGAAACTGAGTAGAAGTGATCTTTCATTTTGTTCTTTGCATTATATGAAGAGAGATATAAAAATGTTGACTTTGGCCAGGCACGATGGCTCATGCCTGTAATCCCAGCACTTTGGGAGGCCAAGGCGGGCGGATCACCTGAGGTCAGGAGTTGGAGACCAGTCTGCCCAATATGGCAAAACCCCATCTGTACTAAAAATACAAAAATAGCCAGGTGTGGTGGTGGGTGCCTGTAATCCCAGCTACTTGGGAGGCTGAGGCAGGAGAATTGCTTGAACCCAGGCAGTGAGCCAAGATCACGCCACTGCACTTCAGCCTAGGTGACAGACCGAGACCCTATCTTAAACAAACAAACACACAAAGTTGACTCTTCTGTTTGCATTTTTAGCCACTATTGTCTTGATTAAAAATACAAAACTTTTGTTTACCTATGTAACAAACCTGCACATCTTTCACATGTACCCCAGAACTTAAAATAAAAATTAAAATAAAAAAGTTACAAAACTTTCAGCATTTACATAAGGAAAAAGTTAGCTATATGTATGCGTGCAAATATGTGCTATGTGAAATATAAACTGTGTAAATATCAAATATGTATATATGTATACACACACAGCCTGTATAGGGTCTTCAATGTCAATATTTTGATAATTGAATGTTCATTTTAAACATCTATAAACCTGTTTATATGTCTAATTCTAAAATGTCCATGTATATCTAAACCATTTCTAAAATAGGTATAAAAATATCTTAGGGTTATTGGGAGAATGAAATGAGATAATTTAGACAAAGTGATTTAGTACCTGGCACATAATAAGCATGTAAAATATTCCATAATAAGTATGTATTTAATATTTAATACACATTTAATAATTTTTAAATATGCAGATATAATTAAAATGTAGTTTTCATTATTACATATTGACTATATAATTTATTATATATGTATATGTTGAAAATTTAATATACTTATGTGTGGATACAAATATACATATATGAACATCTATACACTATATTAGCTATTGATTATTATAATAAAAATAGCTGCACAGTGATGTTCAAAATGACATATCGTCTTACAGCCAGTTTTGGTAAAATTTGTTAGAGTTTGCATTTTATTTTGATGATTTCTGTCCTGAGGAGTCACTGTAAATCTGAATATGAATGCTAGCTGTGAAGTTTGTCTGTTGTATTGTGTTTTAAGAGACAAACTGTCGGCCGGGCGCGGTGGCTCAAGCCTGCAATCCCAGCACTTTGAGAGGCCGAGACGGGCGGATCACGAGGTCAGGAGATCGAGACCATCCTGGCTAACACGGTGAAACCCCGTCTCTACTAAAAAATACAAAAAAAAATTAGCCGGGCGCGGTGGCGGGCGCCTGTAGTCCCAGCTACTCGGGAGGCTGAGGCAGGAGAATGGCGGGAACCCCGGAGGCGGAGCTTGCAGTGAGCTGAGATCCGGCCACTGCACTGCAGCCTGGGCAACAGAGCGAGACTCCGTTTCAAAAAAAAAAAAAGAGACAAACTGTCACTCTGTTGTTGCCAAGTTTGGTCTTGAAATTTGGGGTCAAGGGATCCTCTCACCTCAGCCTCCAGAGTTGCTGGGACTACAGGCATATGCCACTATGCCCAGCCATGAAGTTCTGACCCCACATGTACTGATTCATTCCTTATTTGTTATTTAAACAATATTTACTGGAACTCTATTCTGTGCCAGCCCTTGCAAATCTTACAGTCTGATGAGAAATGCACATGAAAGCAAATAATTGCAATAAAATGGTGTGAACAATGTGCAACACAGTGGCCTTTTAAAGTAAGGGGGCATCTGCTGCTTTAAATGGCATGTGGTTAATTATTATGGACATATGTGTCTATTGTTAAACTAAATAGGGAAGACTAGAAACTAAATAGAGGAGCATTTCTTTCTAAGCATCTATATTTGATTCATCCTTTTGTCTTTATCTGCCACCTACATGCTGCTGATGACATGCGAATGATTATCAGTAATTGCTATCACTTTCTCTTACCCCAGATTCCTATTTCCATCTGATTTTTGGCAATCTGTAGGTAGATGTTCCATAGATATCTCAAATTCATTCTGCTTAAAATAAATTCATTGTGTTCCTACTTCTCACAAAAATTGTTTCTTCTCCTATATGTCTAATCTCTGTTAAATGTATCATCACCCACAAAATCACCCCAACTGAAATCTGGGAGTTCCGATCAATATTCAGTGCCTGCCTACAACCTACTGCTAATTGATCATCAAATCCTCCTCATCTACTGCCAGTTTTCTTCTTCTCCCTCTTGGGTAAACATGTGCATGGTACACACCCCTTATACCCCAAATTAGTAGGATAAGAAGACAATTTTCAAGTTGCTAGGCAGCAGCAGTTGAAGAGAAAGCTCAGAAAATTAAGTCAGTGACTTGGATATCAAAAGCTATCACTTTGTTGTCTCTTTTTTCTGGAAGTAGAAAATGTTTCTTCTCTTTAACACGAAATAATAAATTTAAATTCTTTTGATCTGTGAACTTCAAAAACAACCTCTTACATGTCTCCACATTGAGACATTTGCTGAATGTCCCGATGCTGCCTTCCCTTCCATCACTGATGTTTTGTACTTCCAAGGGGAGTTTGAGCTATGAATCTCAGCGTCCTTTTCCAATCTCTGACTGCCCAGGATGTGGATGAGAAATTAGTACTGCAATTTATGTTCATGGAGAAGTATGTTATTCACTGAGATTCATCAGAGCGAAGAAATGACGGATATCACAGACATCACGATAATAAAAGATATCACAAATTAGCTCTGATCAGATTCTGAGTCTCTGAGTGTTCTCAAAATTTTCTTCTGGTCCACAGTCTTTAAAGAGTCATTTATTAACTTATAAGTGTAAAGTGCAAAGCTATCTGGAGCATAGCAAGTGTATAGTATGTGGTTCAGCCAGTCCCCCTTGTAGGATATCTTTAAAAACCAAATAAATCAGTGAGCATCTAGGTCCCAAAATCTAGAAAAATGTTTCTAAGTTCCTAAGGAAAATGACATTGGAAGAAGAAATGACAGCTTTGTTTTATCCTTTTTTCATTTTTATGTGTTTTGTAAAATAGTTTGATATCCTGACAAATATGTGGAGTGCTATTAATATTAACCATAAGGGCTGGATGCGGTGGCTCACACCTGTAGAGGCTGAGGTGGGTGAATTATTTGAGGTCAGGAGTACAAGACCAGCCCGGCCAACGTGGTAAAACCCCATCTCTACTCAAAATACAAAAATTAGCCAGGCCTGATGGTATGCACCTGTAATCCCAGCTACTGGAGAGGCTGAGGCAGGAGAATTGCTTGAACCCGGGAGGCAGAGGTTGCAGTGAGCTGAGATCATGCCACTGCACTCCAGCCTGGGCAATGGAATAAGACTCTATCTCAAAAAAAAAGAAAAAAAAAAAAATTAACCATAGGTGAAAATGAAAAGTTTAAATGACTTTAAAATGTGGGATTTTAAATAGTATATGCAGTAGTTACAGAGGAAAAGGCTGTGTAGAGGGGGAGGAATAGATAAAGAAGACAATTATTCCTTGTATAGGTAGAAAAATAGAAGATTAAATTTACTTTGAATATTTCTCAAGTAAATGGATTATTACTTTCTGAGCTCCCAAGTGGCTGTTTTTTCCCTCCCTTTGTAAAAGAATTAAAACTTCTGATGTGCCTTAATATTTCACATCTTGTTTGGTCTGTGCATCCTGATCTGGCATGATAGCCTGACATTGTTTGCAAACGGTGGTGTCATTGCAATATACATATTCATTGGTCCTTAGCTAAAATTAGGTTTGCTGAGTAAATAGATTTTGTGCAGCCAACCTAAACAGATCACTTCCCAGGATGCCAAGGAAAAACACTGTCAGTGAGACTTACTTCATACTTTATCAACATGTTATCATATTTACAAAATGAGAGAAGGAAAAACTGGACCAAACGAAAAGCTGTGATCCACAAACATAAACCTCTTGAGTGCAGACAAGAGTCCTATATTTGAAAAGATGATTTGTGAGCATTCTTCCATAAGCAAGGGATCATTGTTAGTGGATGCTTATAATTCATGGTGGAGCGCTTTAGGAAAATATGCCTGCTGGTCCTTATGCTGCATTTATTCTGCTTTCTGTAAACCAGATGAATGTAGGATTATTTATATAGCATAATAGCTTTCAGCATGGAAATAGATGGAAAGTTTGTTACCTGTTTTCTCCCTTCCCTTAGGAGAGATTTTTGTGTGTGTGTTTTTTTTTTTTTTACTTTGAAGTAAGATTCTCATAAAAAGGCTGAACATGACAGTGCATCTTGTAGTTTTCTTGGAATAAAGTCCAAATGGACTGTAGTCCATTTTGCTTTGCCAATTAATCTGGAAGCTAGAGAAACATGGGCAAATATGAGGATAAAAATTCAATGGATTTTGCTTCACTGAAAGAATGCAGTACTTCTCATGTGGAGATTATTCAGTAAATATTACAGGCTTTCTGACATTGCTTAGTTGGGGGTTACATAACTGTAACTCTCTACTAGCTAATAGAATTCTATTTAGACTAGATGATCGAAGATGAGAAAGCAATGAGCTATGAGATAGATAGGAGGTAACAGAAAGAGAAAAAGCTTCTGGCTGGAGTGTGGAGACCCTGGAGTCTGAAGGACATGGATTTGAATCTTTCCTTGGATTTTTACTAGATATCATGTTTGTCAGCTTCAGTTTTCTCTTCTGCAAACCAGCAATCATAAACTGTCATGCAGATTGCTCTGTGGTTTATGTGGGTTAACATATGACTCATCATTCTCTTCACCTAGCAGACATCAAGTCCACTCTGATTGGTAGCTCTTTTTCCTCTTCCAAGCACATCTTTTTAAAAATGTTAAAAATTAACAATCTATGTTAATACGTAAATCAGATTCCTTCATTTTCAAAGAACCATATTTAGGAATCTGTGATTTTCTATGGTACTTTTTTGCTTGTATTTTTCTTATCTTTCCTCCTCTTTTTAGCACCCATTGTTTCTACAGTTTACATAACCATAACCCTCTGCTCTCAACAAGGAATAATTGAATGCAGGGGAGTCATCATGCATTCAGATGTGACCCTGCATACCCTCCATCAGCCTAAGACTTTCCACCTCTTTCCCTTTCCCTGTGTCTCCCTTTCCCTCCTCCCCTCTCAGAAACAAGCCAACCTATACTTCAGCTCTATGACTTTTTGAACAGGATACATACATAAATATTTGAGGGGGATGAGTGTCAGTGGTAAACTTACTGACCTAATTCTAATTTCACCAACAGGCTGTGTTTAAAGGAAAAGAGAATAGAGATACAGGTAGGCTAAAATCTGTCACCATCATGACCATCATCTTCAAAGGAGCATCACCTACTTACGCAGATTGAGAGAGATAAATATAGGATGTTTTACCTGATGCTGATAATCCGTTGGGAGGAGAAGGGGAAGATGTATTTGATTTAACCAATTTTAACACCAACTTAATTTGACAAGGCTCCCATCATAACAATTACACACCTCTCCATTCTAGTTTCCCCATGCAGTTCATTCTCACGATGTTCTCTGCCTACACTCTTGCAGGGAGAACATTCTTTGTGTGAGTGGCTAGATTCTCAGTGCACTGTGTTTCAAAGTTAATATCATATTCTGGCACCACATGGGTGAAGATAGAGAAAAACAGCCTTTGAGGTCTCACCTTTCAAGAGGGGAGGATGTGAAATTTAATTAATGAATGATGTAAGATCTTCCGGCATCCTGAGATAAAAGATTCTTTGTAAAATCAGAGAACTGCCAATTCCCAGTCTAAGTGAATACCTGCTGAGCTAACAGGCATTTAAATAACTTTTGAAATGCAAAATATGCAGCTTGTATATGTACATATGTATATATGTGATATAAACTACATTTTAATCCTGGAAGATAATTTAAACTGTCCCCTCAGGTTACATCTTTAAAAATTGAGGACCAGAAATGGATTTTCTCAGGATCATAGAGCTTATTAGGACCAGATGCCAAAAGAGAACTCAGATTTCTTAGACCCAGTGCTCTGTGCAACATGTAAGATAGCCTCACTACTGATGTTCTATATTTAATCTACGGAATCTAAGAACTGGCCTCAGACCACTTTCAAGCATAAGGAAGGTTAGTAATGTTATATGAAAGATCACAGATGATTTTTCATCTTATTGGGCATACAAGAAGATATGGGCTTAAAGCCAAATCTGTGCTAGCAAAATATTATTGGCAACAATCCATGCCATTTGCCAAGGGAACAACTGCGCTCTGGGATCGAGTGAGGTTTAATGTGATATTGTGGTGGTATTGAGGCATTGTTGAAAATTGGTCATAGGAAGTATATAGAGCATTTCTGTATAGGAAACCAGAGGAAAGACCCAATAGTGAATTTATTGCCTAATATTGATCTAGCTTATCACTGTTGCTGATATGCTAGGAGACTCGTCTGAGTCATAGTGGAATGAGCTTAAGACTTTGAACCAGATGAGTTGACAGTGAACACCCACGTTGGTATTCTCCTTACTAACTGCATGATTTCTGGCAAATCACTGAACCTCTCTGAGCCTAAATGTACTTTTTTATAAAATTGGAATAATAGTTTCTAGATTATGTGGTTTTAGGGAGAATTATACAAGATAATTCAGGTAAAGTTGCATTGAATAATGTTTATCACATATCTATGTAGTCTATCAGTTAGAAGTGCAGTATTTTGAATCTAAATCTAAAGAAAGATGTCAGTAAGAATTGGGAAATATATTGGGGGTTTGCATTGTAGAAAGCAATCCTCCAGAGATGGAGAAGGAAATGTTTATACAACCAATTAGAACATCTATATCTTCCACTAATTAGGTAGCTTCTCTCAGATATGATAGTCACACTTCCAGATATTACCATACTTACCTCACATATAGGTGGCAAAAGCCTATTTGAAAAGGTGAGAACAAAAGAGGACAATAGAACTTAATATGTTGGAAACTTTATTTTTACAGGAAAGGTCCATTTTCCCTAGCTCACCTTGTTAAATGTTCTGGGTTTTTTTTTTTCATTTTTCTTGGTTTCAGAGTCAGCTTAATTAGTTAATCTTGAAGTCTCCAGAGGCCACAACATCCCTGTCTTTCATTTTTCAATTTTTTTAGTGGAGTTCAGGCCAATTCATGACAAAAGTTTTAGCTATTCAAATAGCTCATGTCTGTTTCTCTAGGAATATGCAATTTAGGCTATTGTTTTAGGTGGCTTCAACTGTCTGGATAATTCATGTTTTTATGCAGGCAGCTTATAGGTATTCATTTCCACAAAAGTTTTTACTGGTCTCTTCATATTTTACAGTTGCTTTAGTCTTAGTAACAGTGGTCTATACAGCAGGTTATTATGGGTTATTGTAGTAACTTTTATTTTAAGAAGAGGGGATTGACTTCTAATTGTTTAACATTGTTTGGGCAAAGTTCTATCTGACAACAGAGGATGGGAAATAAACAAAATGACTTTTGAAAGTATTTCAACTTTATGAAGCTATGAGAGAGTCAAATCAGTTAAAGTAAATAAATGGATATCACAAGTCTTTATTGTGTCGTTGATGACTCCAATTAAGGATAACATTAATTTATTTAGTGCCTATTTTTGTCACATTGTTCTTAGATGTTCTCCATGCAGGCTAAGCATTTTACGTACATTATCTCTTTAACCTCAAAAACAAATCTGTAAGGTCAAAAGTATTATTTCAACTTTAGAGATGAATCAATAAATAAAGGCCTTGAAGAAACAGTAGGCTATTTTCTCATATACCTATAGATAGTGAGTAAAAGAACTGAGACTAAGAATATGGTTTATCTTGAGTCTAAAGATCATGATCTTTGGGCTATGTTGCATTTTCTTTATGTTAAATTGTATTTGTCATATTATATTTATTGTGGGCACCACAAGTCTTGAAAAGTGTAAATCGTAGAACGCTGAAAAAGTCAGGCAAATAATGAAAGAATTGGATTTGGGGCATATACAGATAGATTAAAGGTTATTAAATAAAGCCCAAGTTGTGGGGAGGGGTTTTAAACACACATGATAAAAGATATAAATGCTAGGTGGAATTGGAATTATATATAAACCAGATCAACATTATATAATAAGGATTTTAATGAATGTGGAGGCTATTGAGTATTTGACAGCCTCTATAGAATAAAAAGCTATTGGATTTTGAAACTCATCCCGTGGGAAATATTGGACGCTCAATCACTTGAGGAATAAAAGCCAAATTGGATAAAACATATCTCTAATCTCCAAAATGATCTCTCTATGCAAAATGCATGCACAAACACACATACCATTCAAAGGTACTTTTAAGCTTTACAAACTACATATCTCAGTGCATTTAAATATTAGTCTTAATCTAAATAAAGAAAACACTTAAAATGAAAAACCTTTTTAAAAATTAATTTGCAGTAGAAACTAAAGTATTGAAGGATAAATTGTAGAAAATGAAGATTCTTTACAGTTAGATGGAAAACATGCAAGTCATTTAAAAATAATTAGTTTTGCGAAAGTATACATGAATGGAAGGTCTTGGAAAGGAGGCAAAGAATTAATTTCCCCAAAGACACTGCGAATAAAATTGTGGTTGGCACTTTTCATTCTGCAGAAATACCTTTTATTAGTATCTTGTCTGTTCTCTTGGGTGACATTTTAAAATAGTGTGTGCACTAATGATTGTCCAGTCACACAAATGAGAAAGGCAATTTTGAAACATTCCATTCTGGACAGACACTCTGAGCCCAGCGTTGGTTGGTCTCTTCTTAAGGAGGCCTAAAAATAATTTGCAGAAGGAGTTATTCAGACCTCTGTTAAGTGGGAGTTTCAGGTTCTACAGTGTCTCTTTATCCTGTCCAGTGCCCCTGGATGCTCATTATTTAGCAATGAAAGTGAGGATCATGACACAGAAAGAGGCCATTCAACTGCCCTGACATGTTTCTTTTTGTCGTTTGCTGTAGGTCCCTGAATCACACTAGCCCTCATGATCTCTTGCTCCACGTTCACTTAAGTTCTAGAGTCCTTTCTCCTACTGATTTTTAAAAGCTTCCCTATGTATTTAATCTCTGGCACCCCAACCACTTCAGGCCTCAGTGGCTTTGCTGATTACATGATAAGAAGTGATGTTGTTTTTGCCATGTTAACTGGTATCCACTGGACTCAGGGAAATATATCATTACTTCCCCACTGCAAACATAATAAAGGATGGACCCATTACCCTGCCATTCCAAGTTTTTTATATTATGGATACAGTCTATATTTCCAAACTTTTTTTATTTTTAGTATATTTCTTATATTTTCTTTTCTATATTTCTTAACCTTTACTTACATATGCCTTTGCTCCAATGAGACTGCTCACTGTTCCTGAGCTTAGTGCTTGGCCACTTTCCTGCTTTTGCTAAAGTGTTCCCTCTGCCTCTACTGTCTCTCCTATTTCTTGTGTTCTTTCTGTTCTATTCACATTTATCTGATGATCGAAACAATATTAGTACCTCCTAAAAACATCTCTTGATCTTCCCCACTAAATGAGACTCTTTCCCACTCTAAACCTGCATGGTGCTTGCCTGGAGCCTTCCCCGTGGAGTCATCCTCATCCACTTCCAGTACTCATTTTGTCACCTAAAATTTCTATCACAGCAGTTTTAACATAGAAGGTGATGGATAAATATTTATTGAATGTACAGGAATTATTTCTTTGAAATCCACTGCTTTATTCAAGTAAAAACTGAATTCAGAAGCAATTCAAAATGCCCAGAGGTAGAGAAAATAGATAAATGTGTTATAGCACATCAATGCATGGACTGTGCTGCAGTAATTAAAATTAAGTTTATAAAGAAGTTTTAATGCCTCTGGAACATGATTATGCTAGACAGTAAACTCTTAACATCCACAAGGAATTCTTTCTGTTTCCTTCAGAAGTCTATGAATTTTTAATAATAGCATAGTAATAGTAGCTAACTCTTACTGGATATTTCTAATGTGCCAGGGCATCTTGAGCTGTCCTCTAACTTATTGAATGCAAATAAATACATGGGGCCTCAAAATAGTTCAGTGATTTTCCCAAGAGCAAACACTTTAAGCAAGGCCATGAAATAAGGTGAGTAAGAGAAAGGATACTGAAATTAGAACTCCTGAGTGTCAGTCATGGGGGCTCCATCACTTGCAAATTACTTGCCCTTACTGGGTAGCTGTTTTGTAACTAAACAATGGAGTTATAACAGTTGTGAGGAGCAAACATGGTAAGTAGGTACAGTACTTAGCACGACACCTGGAAATGGGAAAGGTGAAGGAACAAATAAACTATTTGTATATACAGAATCTAGTATTATACCTGGCTAAATAAGTATCTGTGGACTGAATGAAGAAATGGAAATGGTATCTGAACCCAAATCTGACTGGCATTCTTCATTGAACTCTCCTGCCTCCCAGTGGCATCTTCACCATTGATGTCAGTTACTGCAAACATAACAATAGCAAAACACATTGAGTTCCAAATTATGGGCAATCTGATAGACTGATTCTTCAGTTTAAACTATTCACATTCCCTGCATGATTCTAATTTGTCACTTAGAAAAATACAAATCATTACAAGTCAAGGACATTTAGAATAAAGTAAAAACAGTTGAACATGTGAATGCCAAGGACTATTGTAGTGTTAAGGGGAGAAAACTGAAAGTAAATTAGAGATACATAGGATAATAATTGTATATTTAAAAAATAGGGTTGAACAGCACTTTGGGAGGCTGAGGCGTGTGGATCACCTGAGGTCAGGAGTTCGAGACCAGCCTGGCCAACATGATGAAACCCCGTCTCTACTAATAATCCAAAAATTAGCTGGGCATGGTGGCCGGCAACTATAATCCCAGCTACTCGGGAGGCTGAGGCAGGAGAATCGCTTGAACCCGGGAAGCGGAGGTTGCAGTGAGCTCAGACTGCACCACTGCACTCTAGCTTGGATGACAGAGTGAGACTCTGTCTCCAAAAAAAAAAAAAAAAAGGTTGGAAATAGACTGAAAAAAACTTTAAAAATAGACCAAAATATTAAAAGAGATTGTATTAGTATTGTAAAATTGTCTTTCTCTTTAAAAATAGTTTTTAATATTTTTGTATACTATTTAATATTTTATTCAGTTTCATTCTGTTACAGTAAGAAAAAATATTATTTAAAAAACTCAGGTCTTCAAAAGTTAAAAAATTGAATTTATTAGCTCTGACTCTAGAGCATTTTAAGCTTAGATTCAGTTTGAAAGCTGTTGCTTTGGCCAGCAAGATGGATCTTTAATATATATTACATGATTCTGTACAGTTTTGACAGTGATGAATTCAAACTTCAGAAGCATTCTGCAAGGTCACTCAGAGAAGGCAGTGATCACTCATATTTAGGCCGTCATTCTAATGAATATAGTTAGGAATAAAAATGATTTTTACAAGGCAAATGCATATCTATGCTTATAAAACCAAATAGATTGACTGATAGCCATTATCCACTAGTAATCTATCTGTATTTATTATAACATATATATGAAAAGCCTAATCAAATGAAGTGCTCAACTCTAAAACTTTTATGACAGTTAACAATTTTTGGGAGGTGTAGGATTTGACAGACTTTTCTGCCATAAATCTTGACATATTTTAGCGATTATTACTCTGGCACAGGAGATAAATGATTACAGGAAATCATAGTCTCAAAAGGTTTACCATTCATAAGTATTTAGACAATTATAAGCAACAAATAAATAGCCCTGATGAAATACAACTGAGGATAATTTGGCATGTTGAAATTCCCTCTAAGGAGGAGTGATGCAACTGTTTTCTTATTTCTGACATTTATTAAAAATAAACTTTACTGTGTATATTTAACATAGGTTATACATGATGTTATGGGATGCATACAGGTAGTAAAAATGTTACTATAAAGAAGCAAATTAACACATCTATTATCTCACATAGTTACCCATTTTTTGTTTTTATGGCAAAAGTAGCTAAAATCTACTCATTTAGCATGAATACTATATACAGTGCAATTTTGTTACCTTTAGTTCTCATGTTGTAGCTTACATCTCTAGACTTAGTATTCATTCTACATATTTGCAACTTTGTATCCTCTGATCTACATCCGCAGCACCCCCACCCCTGGCCCCCTTCCTTCCCCCTCATGCCCTGCCCCTGACAATCACTGTTTTGTTCTCTATGTCTGCATATGTGGATTTTAAAATCCTACATGTGAGATTGTGCAACATTTTCTGTGTCTGACTTATTTAACTTAGCATAATGTCCTCCAGATTCATCCATGTCATGGCAATTGGCAAGATCTCCGACTTTTTAAAGGGAAATAATGAATGATTATGTTTAAATCCATTTACTTGTTTAACAGGTATTTATTGAATATCTCATATGGGCCAAGAATTGCTCTAAGTATTCGAGATAAAGCAGCAAACAAAATCAACAAAAGCCCTAGCCAATTCTGTACTTAGAACATAGGGTAGACATGGGTGGGTTGGTAGAAGGATATATTAAAGAAAATAAACAAACATACAAAGTGTGTACATGTCAAGGACAGTACTGTCTCCATAGAAATTTCCTCAGTGATACAAATATTCTATAGCTGTGCTGTTCAATATGTTAGCCACTGGCTATAGGTGACCATTGAATACTTGAAATAAACCGAGTGTGACTAAAGGGCCTAATTTTAAGTTTTGTTTTATTTCAACAAATTTAAACTTCAATTTGAATAGCCACATAGGGCTGGTGGCTACCGCATCCGAGGATGCAGATCTAGATAGTTATAAAAGCACAGAGCGTATGTGAGGGATGGGCAAGGCATAGAGAAGTGATTGCAATTATAAATAGAGTGGTCAAAAAGTGCATCTTGAAGAGACATTTGGGAAAATATCAAAAAGAGGTGAAAGAGCCAGCCTTGTAGATATTTAGATGATAATTGTTTCTGGCGTAGGATTGGGAAGTGCAGAGATCCAGAAGTGGATGCCACCTGGCTTAGAAGAGTCATGGAGACCAGTGTGGATACAACAGAGTGAGTGTGTGGAGAAAGGTAGGAGATGAAACCAGAAAGGCCATTGCCAGGGTGGGGAATCAGGAACTCTACCCTAAGTTTGGATGGACATGGATGGATGGATGGATGGATGGATGGATGGTTGGGTAGATGATAGATAGATAGATAGATAGATAGATAGATAGATAGATAGATAGATAGATAGATAGATGATAGATTCTTCATCTCAAGTTCACAATTAGAAACTTACGAGTCTCTTAGTTCCTCTGAAGATCTTTGTTGATGTGGAGGCTGGTTAGAAAATTTTACAGAAACATGTTCTTATTTCAGATTCACTGAGTCTAGAATTTTAAATGTTCTGTGATTCTCTAAGTAGCTCTTGGACTTGCATTTCCCCCGTCACACTGAGAAACATTTATGACCATAACCCTTCTTAGGCCTCTCCTTGCCCTAGCAAAGTTACTCTTATTTTATTGGGATTGAGCTCATCTTTAAAATTCAATTGTGGTGGAAACATGTTATAGGAGAACATTTCCCAATTTTAATAGGCAGATAATACTGTAAAATTAATGAGAATTATAGGTCATAATGCTAAAGGAGATCTGAATACAAAACATTTTGGAATAAAAAACATTAGTTATATAAAACTGTATAGGATGTTAAGGAAATTTTAAGTATTCAGATCTGTCTTGAATATCATCTCACTGAAATATACCTGTCACATTATAAACCTTCTCAATGTATATTGACACTTAGCCACCATATAATAGACTTTTATTTGAGAAATTGACTTTTTCTATAATTTCATTTTTAAAACAAATCTGATTGCTTTGCAGGGATATTATAATGCCCCCCCTTTCCAACGTTTATTTTTAATCAAGAAAATGTTTAAGCAAGGCTGTAGTTTTTTTCAATTAAACTTCAATAATTTGGAACTGCCATTTTTCAATTTAGTTTTCAAAATTTGTACTTATTTAGTTAGCTAGCTAGGTCATTTCTAAATAGTCCTTACTAACAGATGGAAAAAGATGAGAAAAGGCACTATTAATTGGGTACCTAATATGTGCTGAGGCCTAAAGACAGTCATGTTATCTGTCATTTATTGCGTGACATTGAATAAATTTACTGAGTGAACAATACAATGATGAAGAATGACTGTTAATATTATTGTTTTATACATATATACTATGCATTGTAAATGCATTTATCTCATTTAATTTGTATACCAGATTGGCAAGTTCATGAGTAATGCTTTCATGATAAAGAAATTAAGGAGATGCAGAAATTTATGTAAATATACACAAAAGTAGTACATGATAGAATCAGGACTCAATCCAGAGCCTTTTGACTATAAAAATCTGTGTCTTTTTTATTACAGTCTTTGTCTGTAATAAAAATTTGCTAATACCTGAAAAATAATATGTTGCATCTCGGCTTTGCTATTTACTAGCTGTATTTACTACTTCTTACTAAAGTTTATTAATCTTGCTAGACTTCAGTTTCCTTAGCTATAAAGTTGTATTATATGAGATAATTCACGTAAAACACACAGAACAATGCTTAGAACAGAGTAATCTCTCTATACATATTAACGCTTATTAATTATTTTATTTAAAGGTCTGCATATGTACATAGATAATTTAAAAATTTGCTAATTCCATGTAGCTTAATAAAATAGATTTTCTAAGCCTCATGCTCCTTCACCCTTTCCAACCACATCACTCTTAAATTTTAGTCTTCTCTAATTTATAGATTATGTGCAACCAGATACCATTATTAATGAGCTTAAAGGAAAATTAATTAGCTGCCTAATGACTTCCTTCCTCAGAACTGAAAATGATCCTGGATTTCCTCAGATGCTCTGTGATTGCTGCTCTCTGCCTGTAATCAGTGTTTTCAAAAAGATTGACTTGGCATTTCGCTGTCCATCCCTCAACTCCCCAACCGGCTAAAGAACTTGCAGTCTTCCATGACTCTGATGACCTGTTAGCAAACTGTGTTACTTTGTGGTGCAGAATATTGTCAGGCATGTTGATTATGCCATTTGTTTTCACTTTTACTTTTTATTGCATAACTGGCGAAATTCACAGAACAATTTTATACTTGTTCTTGCAGTTTCTGGGAATCCCCTGGATCTTTTTCTTGCAGCTCTGTGTTCTTTCTGGGCTATTCTTCCTCCCCTGTCTCTCATCTTCCACTTATTAATCTCATTTGAGAAGAGAACTAGCTTGTTCTTATCAAATGATTCATTTGGTCTCATGAAAATATTGTCTTCCATCTGGAAGAAATAGTCCAGTAGGACAAAAAAATAAAAACTTTCTATTGAGATGGGGGATTATGATGGCTCATGGAATAACTGGATTCTATTCATCCCCTATCACAAATGAAATGATCAGATCAGTCTTGGTTATGTACAAGTATTAGTAGCAAATATGAACGTCACCGTACAGCTGGGATTCCAGTCCCTACAGCTTTAGCAGTTACATATTAAAATTTAAAAATGAAAGAAATGCAAGAGGAAAGGGAAGGAGATGAAGACTACATTTTTAAACTTACATAAAAACTTTACCCTAAGTAGTGAGTGATGAGAGTAACACTCCAGGATAATGTATCTAAAAAATTAAGATTTGAATAGTTATTTTTTTAACAAGGGGAATTTCCCTTCTTATTTTTCTTATTTGCTCCATTTGCTCTGGTAGTGAAGTTAGGAATCTAACTTTGCACTTTGCCTTTGCTACTGATTCACAAAAAATACAGATTAATCTCATTACCAGCGCTGAACAAAGAAGGCCATGTTTCTCAGCTCACAGATCTTTTCCCTCTTAGTATTCTTGAATGCTCTGCAAATTTCCCTCTCTGCTCTTTGGCCTTTGGGCTTGCCAAAGAGTGTCTATTTTTTGAGCTCACTCTCTCCTTAGGCTTTTTGCCTTCTTAGCGGTTCTTAATTCTCTTCTTTGTTTCTCTCTTGAGCCAGTCCTGAGCTTGGTCCTCTCCCAGACTGCCTTTGTGTTTGCACTCTATGTGGAAATTTCCATGGACCCTCTCATATTTATGCAGTCAAGACCAGGGGCATGTCTTTTATTTCTTTCTTGGACCCAGCAGGGGTTTCCTGCCTGTTTTTGTATGTCAGTTTCTGAGTTAATTGGGCTAATCAATCTAGCGAATTTTCCTGAAGTTGTCCAACACCAAGGGTTATCTGGACAACAGTTATTGCATCTAATCAGTGGAACCCCTAAGGGTAGAATTTAGTTTTTACTGGGCATGATTTAAGAGGCTGTTTCGCCCTCTGAAAATTATTTCTGCCATTCTACAATTTATTGGACTTCTGAAAAATATACTTTAAAATGGTAAAATTGTGGATGTGAAAATGCTCAGTAGAGAGAGATGGATATTCAGGCAAGCATGGAGGTTACAGAGTAGAGAGCACCGAACAGTGTTTAGGAACCTTTGCACTTTGCCTTTGCTACTGATTAGCTCAGTACCTCTCAGCAGTTCCTTGAACTTCATCTTTCTCATCTGTAAAGTGGAAATAATATTATGTCGTGATTATAATGTGGAGAATTTTAATTAGAGATAGATTGTGAAAGTATTTTTTTAAAAATTGTACTCAAAGTTGGGACGCTGGTGGTGGACACAGAATAGAAAGAAGAGCAGAAACAATAGTAATACCATCCGTTGTAGTACTGCTAGAGGGTAACAATGGAAGCATTTTGCACCCAGTGGCAGGTTTGTGTCATTGATTAATGTCAATTATGCAGTCAGGAGTAAGGACTTCCAGGTCCCTTCGCGCAGGCTGTGCACAGTACAACTCCAGGGAGTACCAGCAACACCTCTAATGTAAAATGTGAGCTCACTAGCTCTTTAATGATTCCTCCATTTATTTTTCAGACATTTTTGGACACAATGACTAGGCATGACTTGGGGGGGGGGGTGGGGGAAGACAAAGAAAACCTTTGGAGTGAATTAGTCTGCCTGGTTTACCATAACAAAATACCACAGACTTGGTGGCTTAAACAACAAAACTTTCTTTTTTTAGAGTTCTGGAGACTGGAAGTCTGAGATCAGGATGCCAGCACAGGGGGTTCTGGCGAGAGCTGTCTTCCTGGCTTGTACACATCCATCTTCTGGTTGCACGCTTACACAGTAGGGAGAAAGTGAGCTCTCTGGTATCTTATTTTATAAGGACACTAATCCTTTTCCTTCTCTGGTGACCTCGTTTAATCTTGATTACTTCTTATCTCTAAATACAGTCACTTTTGGGCTTTGGGCTCCAACAAATGAATTAGGAAGTATTTTGAGGTAGGCAGGCCTATGCAAATCTACCCCAAAGTCAAAGGAAGTTGAGAGGCCAAAGAAAGGGCTCACAAATCCAGTTTCTTAAAAAGAAACATTTAATAGGGACTTAGGAACAGAATGTGTCTAAAGTAGGGACCAGACAAGATGGTCTCGCAAGAATGGATCCCAGGTATATAATCCCCCAAACCCAGGAATTATATACAAAAGCACATGTGCTTCAGTGGGAATGTGTAAGAATTTGCCATAAGGACAAGATTTACATAAGTACATGCTCTTATATAAGGAACAGTAGATAAACTGGAAATTTCAAAGGCCTTCCCAGAACTGGGGTTAATCAGAAGCTAACATGGCAGATAAGCATCAAAGATGGAGTTGCTCCAGCCTCCACCGGGGGAGAGGGGACACAATGTAGTCCACAGCATGGAGTAAGACAGATCTGAATTTAACTTTTGTTTACTAACAATGGGATTGAATTATCTTATTGCCATTTTCTAGCTGTTTGAGGTTGAGCAAGTACTCAAACTCTCTTTGAGCTCCTTTTGTTTCTCATTTTCAATTTGGGATCATACTATCTCCCATATTGTAGTAAGGATTACCAATTATGTAACATATATGATAGAAAATAGATGCTTAATCAATACAGCAATCAGTAGGAAGAAAGGAAACTCATTCTTAATGTATTTAATGCTCCAACCTCATTCTGTCACTTGAGATTAAATATGCCTATGTCACTTGAGATGAAATCTGTCTGAGCTCTCTGAGTAGGGAGATTATCAGATTATCTACCATATGTAGATATATCTATATCTACTATGTACATGTATCGTAGATACCATAGCTACCATTCTGATTTTATGACAGAAGACAGATCTTGGGAATCAGGGTGGCCATATAATGTTCCTTTGTTTTGTCTACTAGGAAGGGGAGACCACAATAATTTGGAGGAATTCCATTAAGATCATTCAGCTACTCAATAGCAGCACCATGAATCTTGGCCTCTTGACTCCAGTCTGCTGTTTTTTAAATGATTCCCGTAGTTCCCAACATTTTGTCCAGCATGACACTTTCAACTGATAATGGTCACACAACCTATCCCTACAGGTGCTGGCAATGCTCAGTGCCATCATGTTAGCCAAATGCCATTCCTTTTGCCCTTACACAAAGAAGACTAAAATCCAAGTGAGAGAGAAAAATATTAATAGGCATAACTGAATATCTTCTACTGGTAAGATTGTGGACATTATTTCCAAACTTTGTTGCTCTAATAGTACTACAATAACTTACCTGAGACACTCCAAAATATTGGCCCAGCCACATTTTGCGACGTGGGTCAAGAATTGTGACTCTAAGTTGAGTTTTGCTCCTAAGTCATGGTCCTTTTGTTGAAAGGGCAGGACAAGAAAGCACTTCCAGGTGGTGCTGGCATTATGGTTCCGAGATATTTGGCCTATACCTTGATGTTTAATTCCCATTCTTGGTAGCCTGGGAATCATTTTCTAGTTTCCTTTATTTGGCGGTATTTCCAACTCAGCCATTTCACTAGCACTTCTCGGTGATTGCTCCCCAAGTTACTGCTGCTTCCCAGCTGTTTGCCAGTGGTAACAAAGAACGATGGCTAAGCACACAGAGTCTGGAACTACTCTGCTTGGATCCCAATCTGGACGTCAGTATTGACTAGGTACGTGACCTTGAACAAGTTATTTAGCATCCTTGCACCTCTGTTTTCTCTTCTGAAAAATGAAGTATGAACCTCATGTGTCTGCTCTGTTGTTTATATAATTTAATATAGGTAAAGAGCTTATTAGAATGGCACACATAATGGATGCTGTTAGAAATATTGGATATATTATTCTTTTTTCACTGGGAACAAAGGCCCAATCTAACTCTTTGTACATATTGGAAGAGATACAACATTTCATTTATAATTCCTAGTTGCTTCAGAAATTTGTTAATATTCCTATAGTTGTTTTTTTTTTGTTTTTTTTTTTTTTTAAATTTGCTTGTGTTTGTCTTGCCTCGGCCCTTGTAAAAGTTGTGTGTTTTTACATACTACTAAAACTAGTTTCTAATCTGAGGATGTAATCACCCCGGGTGCTTTGCTCCTAAATCCCCAACAAGCATTGAGTTTGTTTTTCAGAGCTACTGTGCTTAATTAATATTTATGCAGGACTTAGTAAAATCATGAAAATTAACAGATGTCCTCACCTAGAACAGGTGGTGAATATATCAACAATTGCAACAAGAACAATAATGATACAATAGTACTTTTTAGATGGATCAAAATCACTACTGAGTCTGATAAACATGGTTTCCACATTTACTTCCCAATCTGGTAAACATATTGTCAGGCAAATAAACATGACTCTAAGGATAATTTAAGATAGTCACATGACATATGAACTTTACTTTAGTGTATATAAACAGAAAACTAGGAATAACAGCATCATCAGCACATAGGGTTTATTCTGTCCCATGGAGAAGTCTGAAAATAGTGCAGAGAGGGTATGATAGCTACACAAAATCACCAGGGATCCGGGCATCTTTCATCTCTGTCCCAACATTCTAACGCAAAGCTTTCAGTCTCAAAGTCAAAACACGATCCACAGTGACCGCTAAAGCTCCAGCCATCATGTCAACGTTTTGGGAAGCAGAAAGGAAAACTGGAGATATCACATTATGATGTTATCTCTAGTCTGAATTTACATCTTTAAAGCATGATTCTTGGAATTTTTACGTGACATTTTGGCTTATATCTCATTTGGCCAGAACTTAGTCATATAACTATACCGGGGTACAAGAGATTCTGGGAAACAAAGGATTTTATTTGGGGCTCAGTGTAGGCCCCAAACCAAACCCACAGTTTTACTAAAGAAAAGGGAAATATGACCTTTGGGCATAACTAGCAAATTTAAAATTAGCTTTTTTATTTTGAATTTTGGTACTTTGATGATTTTCCATATTGTTTATATGTTTAGATATAGTTACTTCTTTTGAGGCAATTTCTCATATTCTTGAAGTCTGTTTACAATTAAATAATGACTTTGTTTTAGTTTTATTCAAGTTTTTTTTTAAATACATGCTACTTGCTTTCAAAAAGAACTGAGAAAACTTCCCACAAAAACGTATATCTAATAGAGAAGCTTATTTTCTCATTATCTATTTAATAAAAACTTACTGTGTATTTTCTATGTGCCAAGCACTGGTTTAGGTACAGGGGATAGGAGTAAGCAACACAAGGTATCATCTACTATGGGGCTTACATATTGATGGGGAAAGATACAATAAAATCTATAATATAATTTCAGGTTCTGGTAAGTAAAGTATTGCAAGGGACTTGAGTGTGTTGCAAGGGACTGGAGTATGTTGCATGTTAAGATATGGTATTTTTTTGCTGGGTGCGGTGGCTCAGGCCTGTAATCTTAGCACTTTGGGAGGCCAAGGCAGGCAGATCACTT
The DNA here is from genome assembly GCF_008728515.1 of Papio anubis. NCBI lineage: Eukaryota > Metazoa > Chordata > Mammalia > Primates > Cercopithecidae > Papio > Papio anubis. The sequence goes on along the minus strand of NC_044987.1, from coordinate 99,405,867 downwards.
GAGATCAGGAGTTTGAAACCAACCTGGCCAACATGGTGAAACCCCGCCTCTACTGAAAATACAAAAAAAAAAAAAAATTAGCCAGGCATGGTGACAGGCGCCTGAATCACAGTTATACAGGAGGCTGAGGCAGGAGAATCGCTTGAACCCAGGAAATGGAGCTTACAGGGACCCGAGATGACGCCACTGCACTCCAGCCTGGGTGACAGAGTGAGATTCTGTCTCAAAATAAAAGAAAAGAAAAAGATGTATTTTTTACAAAATGGTCAAGGTAGACATTCTGGGGGAGAGAGATAAGCAATACAAATGCCCTCAAGGAAGTGTTCTTATAGAAGCTTGTCCTTGTTGTGCTCAGGAACAACAAGGAGGACAAAGAAGCTGGAGACCAAGGATGGAAAGGGAGAGTTGTAGAAGATGATTTCAACAGATGCAGGGATCAGAGCCACGTAGCCCAGGAAGGGGGATAATTTTCCAGAACTTTGAAGAGGACAGCCAGCATCCTGCAGCAGATAAAGCAAAATAGAAAGCTGGACACTCTATATTTTACTGTTCATTTTCCCGTTTTTCCATTTACCGGTTATTTAATAATTGCCTACTCTGTAGGAGACCCTTCATTAGGTCCAGAAGATAATACATGAATAAGAAATCTTCTCTTAGCTCAAGGTTTTTACTCTCTAGAGATCTGAGATAAGCCCAGAAAGCTTATAAGCTCTAAACTTTATACCTGCATATCCAGCAGGTTTTATTTTTTTATATTCTCTTCTGCATAATGGAATCTTTATATACAAATAAATCTTGAAAACTATATCTTAACTCTTAACTCTTAAGTTCATTTGTCTTCATTCTTGAAGACATAGAAATCTTCATCCCACTCTTGAACCTGTCTCACATCTCTTCCTAAAGGATCCTATACTGTGTAAGTGTGTGATGTACTACTCCCTCTAACTAGCATGCCCTTCCTTCCTTCTCTCTCCAGCAAAGCTTTGTCTTTTTTCAAGGCATCTCCTTTGAAATCATTCTTTCCCCATAGAATTAATTGCATCTGCTGGTTTTCAACCCAATACTTCTCTTTTATCAGGCATCGTAGTATATTGTTATGGTTTACGCTTACATTATTCTTTTTCACTAGAATTAAAGTTCCTGAGGAACAGAATGCAAAGCATTTTTGTTGTTGAATCTCTCATTTCCAGCAAAGTGCCTGACACATAGGTAGTGTTAAAAATATTTTTGTTACACCTGTAGTCCCAGCTACTCAGGAGGCTGAGGCACGAGAATCGTTTGAACCCAGGAGGCAGAGGTTGCAGTGAGCTGAGATCGCGCCAGTGCACTCCAGCCTGGGTGACAGAATGAGACTCCATCTCAGAAATATATATATTTTTTTGTTAAATGGAAAAAACGTCCATCAAAAAAGAGGCTAATGTTTGGAGTAAATAGAAAATTCCCAAATTGTACTTTGATTATATATTATTTTCTCTCCAAAATTCTTTATTTGAAGGAAAGCTTTTAGCCTTTATCACCAGTTATTACTAAGTAAAATGTGTGTGTTTTCATATTCCAATTAAATCTTCTGCATTGTTTACTATTTAAGTCTTTTAAATAATTTACTAGGGGGCCTTCTTTTCCTGCATATTTATCGAATTGAAACCACTTAGATTTAATTCATTTTATGATGGACAGTAGAAACATGGCTGTTGTGAAACAGCTACCTTGCGGCAGGCATAAACCCTGGAACAGCTTTATGTTTATAAATATGTTAATTTATGTACTAGACCACAAGCTCTTTACTAGTCTGTGAATCCCTTAAGGACAGGGAATGTGCCTTATTCATCTTCACATGTCCTTTTTAAATTGCTGGGATACAGGTACACAGTCCTTTATTTGAAATCTTTAGGGGGAAGTGGTGTGCTGATAAATGTGTAACAACTGACCCTTGGGAAGGAGACGCACGCGCACACACACACACGCACCCCCATACACGTGCACAAAAGAAAGCCCAGATGTGGTGCATTTGACTATTTTCTTGTGTAAATACCATCCCCCTTGGCTTATTTTAAACTATCAAGTTGAAGTTGGTGAATGTGCAGTTTGGAAGAAATGGAAACAATTGGCTAAACCATAAACTGACTTTAGGAAAACGTCAATAGGGAACTAAAGGAGTTTTAGATCTCAGAAGATTTCCGATTTTAAGAGGCTAATACATGCATATGTTATATATTGTGTAACACCACTTGAGGTATCTGGGGCAATACTTGTAATAACATATATTAATATTTATGCTGCAAAATAAATGAGTATTCATACTAAGAGGGATGTATAAGCACCAGACATTGGAAAAATAGGTTTCGGTTTTCAGGGTTCTTTTTCCTTCTTGTTTTCAATTTAGAATTACATATAAGATACTAGGACTCTACTTTAATACTAAAAAAAAAATAGTACTTCAATGGAAACATATTCATGATTTATGTCACACCAATCTAGGATATTCAGTTCTAGTCCTATTATTGCCTTTAATCTGTTTTGCACCTCTGTAAATTGTAGGTAACTGGTATGCAAATTCTGTCTTGTCCAGTAGAATTTCAATTGACTTCCCTCCCTCCCAGTGGAAAAATCACTTTGTCTTCATTTGCAATTTGCTCAACATTCCCTTACTCCATGTCATTTTGTAGTGTTTTGACTTTTCCTTTGAACTGGTGTAACATCTGCTTGATTTCCTCATCTCGTATGAGCAAAGTAAATTATTGAACTCATGTTCATTTTTATATGTACATAAGGGTCATGACTGTACATTTTTCTGAAAATTTCTTTTAGCACAATACAGGAAAGAGATCAGATATGTTCTAGAAAGCTTCTGAAGGCGGAACGTGGACTGATGTAGTATCATAAGTAAGTAGGTTTCCTTGGTGTCCCATAGCATTGTCAGAAATGAAGAGCCAGGAAGCAGTGGTGTGGGCGTCCCTGGAAGTTGATTCCTTCACTCAGAGTGCTCTATTGAGGCTCTGTACCTCTGACTGCCATGTGTAAAGGGTGCTATGGAACTGGATGGAATGCTATCTTTAAAGCTTAAGTCTAATTTTTTATGGTTCTAACTCTTCAATTGAGTATGAATCAAGTGAAATAGTGAAACTCAGTAAATCATTAATTAACCTAAGATGACCAGGAGCTTGGATGAACAGATGACCACATAGTTGGCTGATGAACTCCTACAGTTCCTTAAAAATAAGGTCTGTTTTAGGAAAGCAAGGATGTTTTAATCATCAGAAAAGTAGCTCTTGCAATCCGTTGACTCTCCTATTTCTTTATTTTTGAGACAGTATCTCACTCTGTTGCCCAGGCTAGAGTGGCAGTGGCATGATCATTGCTCACTATAACCTCGAGCTCCTGGGCTCAAGTTCTCCTCCTGCCTCAGCCTCTGGAGTAACTAGGACTACAGGTGTGCATCACCACACATGACTAATTTTTAAATCATTTGTAGAGATGGAATCTTGCTATATTGCCTCCCTGGGCTGGTTTTGAACTCTGGGTCTCAAGCAATCCTCCTGTCTCAGCTTCCCAAAGTGCTAGGATTAAGGCCTCTTATCCTTTAAAACCATAATGCCTGGCTTTATGCACAATTGTGCCCGATTCACACTTTCCCACAGCTTGGAAAGCAGCTCTAACTGTGTTTATATTCCGTCACCCAAACTTCTTATTCTACCTCCAAATGAATCCATTTGCAAGAACATCAAAGGAGAGGAAAAAAATGCCATTTCAGCTACATTGACAGTTCTGTACAATATATTAAGATTGATCAAGGCTTGGGTAATGAATTCGTGAACATTGGCCTTCTTTCTGTAACTGAAAAGATTTGGGGTCTGAGAGATTGAATTGTTTGATGTGCGGAGGACTGCCATCACTGTTTCTTACAAGGAAATAATCTGCCTAGGGTTGTGTTTGTGTGTTTGTTTGTTTGTGAGTGTGCATAGTGTCCCCTTCCCCCAGGTTTATGCCTCTTATCTATTGCCTATAGTGCAGAAGTCATTCTTACCAGAGCCAAATCTAATGAGTATATGAATTCTATCTGTTAAGAACAAAAGGAGAGCTAGTGAAATGCAAATTTGGTCCTTCCCCCCGCAACACATCCACATACATGTACATTCACATACTAAATCCTAACAGTAACCTGATTTAGAATCCCTGTGTGTCCCACCAAATAACCAGAATTGACACACATCTTTAACAGTCATGGACTCTGGGACTTTAGGTCTAATTGCAAACCCAAAGTCATTCCAATGAGATGGACATTCACCACTCAGGAGGGATTATTTTTCCACACCCTGCATTGAACAATTACTTAACCTGCCTGAAAAATGTCAATGGGCCAGGTGCAGTGGTTCACTCCTGTAATCCCAGAACTTTGGGAGGCCTAGGCGGGTGGATCATTTAGGGTCAGGAGTTTGAGACCAGCCTGGCCATCATGGTGAAACCCCGTCTCTACTAAAAAAAAAAAAAAAAAATGCAAAAATTAGTTGGGCGTGGTGGCAGGCACCTGTAATCCCAGGTACTCAGCAGGGTGAGGCAGGAGAATCACTGGAACCCGGGAGGCAGAGGTTGCAGTGAGCCGAGATTGTTCTGCTGCACTCCAGCCTGGGCGACAAGAGTGAGACTTCATCTCAAAAGAAAAAAAAGAAAAATGGCAATAAATTTCCATTCCATTCTCTGTCCTATAAAATTGTTGGGAAGATTACCTCAATTAATTTTCTCAATTTTTATACCTTTAACTATATTTATTGAGATATACGATGTGTCAGGCACTATAGTGCTTATTACGGGCTAATAAGATAAATAACTTTGCCCTTGAAGAGCTCCAAACCTAGGATACAAGGTACTGTCAGTACATAGCTATGAAATTATTTTGAAAATATATTTCATAAGAAAGATAAAAATAAAATAAATATATGTTGTGAAAATAAAAATGTTACTTTTGAATATAAGGGGGCTGTGAAAAAGGAGCAACAGAGATTGCTCAAGTAATACCTTTTTAGAAAGCAAAGGTACTTAATGAGCTTGTGATTTCCATCTTTTGATTGAGAACCAAGCAGGCCTCTCAGGGTCAACTATTAACATACTTGTAACTGAATGATATTTTCTTTGATGAAGAACCTAGTTGGTCAAATAATAAAATAACTTGATTAGCTGACTGACTGGTTACTCCTTAATTTTAAAAATCATGCTAAATGTTTTGATAGGGGTGAGAATGTGGGAAAACATCCAAAATAGGAGAATGTCTAGACCTTAGAGACAGGAAATTTCAAGTAGTGAAAGGAGGGAGGGGAATATAATGAGTATATATAGCAAAGTCTGCAGGAGAATAGAATTTTTAAAATAAAACTAATTTTATGAACATCATAGAGTTTTCAAGGTCATGACTGTAGTCTAGAAAAAAAAATTACTAGCTATTATTCTTCTCACCCCCCTAATTGAATATGTAGTGTTTTTTCTTGAGGGTTTTAATGAGATAAAAGTACCAAGTCTTGTATCCTTTCCCTGAGCTACTCAAACCTCACCTAGATTGCTTCTATAAATTTATAGGGTTAAGAAAACACTACTGAAAGCTGAATGCATTTGTAATTCATTCTGAGGATACCTGATCTGTGGGTCATATCCTGAATTATCACACCGCAAATTTTATTTTTCTCAGGTAAAACAAAACCCCTTTAGTTGCCTCTTCTATAACTGGAGTTACTGTATCTTCAGGCACTCCCTTAGGGAGATTCTTTGACAAAAACAAATGTGAACCTAAGGCTCAGCACCTTCTGTGAAGGCCCTGGGAAGGCTTAACCTGGAGCAGAGAAGCTTTCTTCAGATAGTTAAAGGATGTGTAAAATATTAGGCATATTCTATAAGGACCTCAAGGGTAGAACTATCAGTGGGTAGAATTCCTAGTGAGACAGATTATGGTTCCTTGTAGGGAAGAATTGTCTAAGGTCAAGGTTGATGAAGGAACGAATGAATACCCAAGAAGTTAGGTGCTGGGACCCCTGCTCATGTCCAGAAACCTTTAAGTATCAGCAGCGAAAATTGCACTGGCCAAACCTAAGCAGGTCAGGAAGTTTATTCAAGGATATTGCAATAGGGAGCAGAAGCTAGAACTAAATCTAGACTCAACTCTCCACTGAAGAACGGGAAGGATTTTTCTAAGAGTTGGGTGAGCTCAGGAAAAAGGCCTGGAGGTTGTTAAGGGGAAGTCATAAGCTGTCTGTATTTATCAATTGTCTTTATCCAAAGGGAAAATACACTTTCTTTGTCTTTAAGATTGAAGGTAGTTTTGCAACTTAGAATAAGGCAGAAAAACTCTCAGAAAAACTGGGTGATAGCGGCGCTATCTCCTTGTTGTTTACATTTCAAAGAGATGGGCCCTAGGTTCTTGAGAGAGGTTACACAACTGACAGGAGGCTTTTAAAAAGATTTCCATGTCAAAGGGGCAGAGAAAGGATTTATAATTACATGTTTTCTAAAGCAAATGCTATAAGAAAAGGGACATTAGGGACCTAGAGTCAGGAAGAAGCCTGCTTAAGGCTTAGTCAAGCTGAAGGAAAGGATAAAGCTGCCGGGTCAAGCACGTAGGAGGGATGTTGTAACCTAAAGTCAAGTGCAGAATGGGTGGTCTGAAAGGATCACCATTAAAATATCTTCCTGGACTGGCAGGGGACTCACATCTGTAATCCCAGAATTCTGGGAGGCTGAGGTGGGAGAATTGCTTGAGGTTAGGCATTCCAGACCAGCCTGGGTAACATGGTGAGACTGCCCCCCACCACCCATCTCTACAAAATATTATCCAGGCATGGTGGTACACACCTGTCATCCCAGTTACTTGGGAGGTTGAGGTGTGATGGTCTCTTGAGCCCGGGAGTTTGAGGCCACAGTGAGCTGTGATTGCACCACTGCAGTCCAGCCTGGGCAACACAGTGAGACTCTGTGGGCAACACAGTAAGACTCTAAAAAAAAGTCAATAAAATAAGATAAAATCTCTTAAAAATCTCAGATTTCCTGTGTCCGCACTTTAGCTAAAAAGATCAAGAAATGAGGAGCAGCTCACAAGGAATTCCATTCATTTAGATATTTATCCAGTCAGCGCTTCCACATGGTTTAGATGAAATGCCTGCATTTTTAGTGAGGGAGCTTGGATCGGTCTAAAATCTAGAGGTCCCATTTTCAAGTGAGATTCTGTTTCATACTAATTATTTTTCCTTCATTATTGCTTCCCTCCAGGACCTCAAATTATTTCTCTTTTTCTATTTGTAGAATTCAGGGATTTAAAAGTTCATGTTTTTGCAGTTATATTCATCAGTATTAGGTAGAAACATTTGCTAGTACTGCTAATAAATTGTGAGCTTCTACTTTTAGTAACCAACTACCTCACTCAGGTTAAGGAACCCCAGGCATTGTGAAGCTAATTAAACATAGTAAACATCCCCTCGCCTTTTTGTATTTGAATGGAAGAAAGGTATAAAAGCCAACAAAGCCTATCTTATACTTGTTTATGAGTTTTGACGGTAAGAGAAGAGGAAAAATATCACTAGAGCATTTATTTACTCTGCTCTTAAAAGTCTTTCAGATATAGTTTGGAGCTTTTGTTTTTATTAAACGTTGTGGTTCTTTATTGTATATTAATATTAATGGAGTTGCTGCCACTAAACTCACAGCAGATCCATATCATTTCAGGCTGATTGGAAGTGAAGGTGAGTGAACTCCAGTTCTTTAAGGGAGTCACAAACAAAAATACCTGGTAGCAAAGGGATGATTGGATTTCCTAATAGAGTCTGTGCAAGGCTTGCTAATTTAGAGGGGCATTTTCAAATATTACAGAGGCTAGGATTTCCCTGGGGAGTTCACTTGGGCACAGCCAGTGAATCAGTGTTTAAATGACATTATTTTTAGAATGATTTGCAAGAAAGGACTAAAAAAAAAAAGCAAATAGATGATTTTATAATTAATATTTGAAATGACTTGCAAGTGCAAATCATGGGAGACCCATTTGTCTCGTAGGAGAGGCAGCTGAGCCCTCTTCTGTCCTGCTCTGCGGGGTATTAGGTCAGGGAAAATGCTCCTGGAGTAAAGCAGTGAATTTGCCTAACAGCTTCCCCATTAAATGGCCAAGCTTTGATTATTACTGTTGATAGCTTTGCCCCTTCCCTTCATGCATAGATCCCTACAGGCTGGTTTGAGGTTGCGCCTCAGCTGACCCCGTAATTGGAATTGATAACTGACCATCACACAGGAACTGTAGACATTTGTCAACTGCTGTCATCCTTACAGAGCTAGAAATGGCCCTTCCCCTATTCGGGAAATTAAGCCCACAAAGAGTTTTAGAATTTGGGACCTCTGAGCTTCGTCTAGCCAACTCATTCATTTTACACAAAGGGAAATGAGGCCCAGAAAGGTTACGTGACCTGCCTGTGGTGGTATAATGTGTTGGGCACAGAGGGAGAATTATAACTCAGCTTTCCTCTCCCTGCTTCACTTTCCCTTCACCTGACACCATTTCTTTATGATTAATTTTCTCAAGGTTAGAGGGTAAGTTGGGACTGATGTGTGAGTGGGAACACAGTTGTTAATCAGCCATATACACACACACACGCACACACACACATATATGTATACACACACACATATATATGTGTACACACACACACACACACACACACACACCTGCCTACTTTGGACAGCCTCCCTCTGGCCAGCCAAGTGTGGAATCCCCTTTTTTTTTTTTTTTTTTTTTTTTGGATAATCACACAGGACCCTCCAAGGAAGGCTGTCCCTATGCTTTACTGAAAAGCTATTTCCCAAATGTTGTTTTCCTTAATGATCCCAGCCACTCTGATTGTCTCTTGCTGTTATACATACGGGAAAATCATGGCCAGAGGTGTTGAACACCTTGCCCAAATTCACATAGCTTATAAGTGTAAGAAATGAGATTTGAACAAAGATCTTTGTGATTCTAACACCTTGAGTCTGTAGCCAAAATTATATGTTAATTTGGCCTCCTTCTCACTTTCATCTAAACAACTGATTTAGCCAAATGTCAGGGGTGATTCAAACTGGTGTGTAGCGAGGGCTATGCGAGGTTGCATTGGCTGCCTGGAAACTTCTTCCTTCATTTTCTACCCCACATTTCCTCTCGGGTATTCCAGCCTAAGTTTACTTCTATTTTTTCCCCATGTAGCCGTGGAGACAAGCACCTATTCTAAAATCACTGCTCCTTGTAGCATGGATTTGCGTCTCTGCCTCTTTATAAAGCCTTAAAGCAGGTGTTGTTCAAAATGGACATCTGAGTCCTTACAGAAGTTCTATGGGTCATTCTTACATCTGCGCTTCCATGGGGTCTGCAGACTTTACTGACCCTTTGAGAAGAAAGCCACCAGCCCGTGGGTGGAGTTACTGAATAGAAGGCGTTCACTTCCACTACTGAGGGGGAAAGCAAGAAAACCTCTTTCTTCCAGTTAGTTTGGGAAGATAAAAGTGAAAGGCTTCATTTCCTAGAAGTAGAGGAAAACATCTGTTTAGTTTATTGCTGTACTCAGTAACAATGATGCATTTCCTTTTCTTTTCTCAAAAAAAAAAAAAAAAAAAAAAATGGCCACAAAAAAAAAAAACCAGTAAGCCAGTGAGAGAAAGAATTAGTGGTAACTAAGAGAAAAAACAGGGAATCCATAGATTGATGAAATACCTCATTTGCAAACGAAACTCTAAAGAAGGTGAGGTTGTTGCTAGTAAGCAGCTCCCACTGCCAAGTGTGAAGTTGAAGGCTGAACCTGACAAGTTCAGTCTGGTGTGTGCCTTCTCCCTTGTGTGCCTGCAGGATGGATACACTTTTGCATGACTGGAACCAAGACCTCTCCTTCTCTCTCTCTTTTTCTCTGTCCTCCCTGCATGCATGTGGACATGAGCATGCATCACATAAATTCCTATTTTTTTGATGGAAAATTCCTATTCCATCACATAAATTCCTAAACACACACTACATTCCTCTTCAACTTATTGCATAAAGATTTGTTCAGCTGGCTACTTCAGAGAGGGTATATATTTTCTTGAGTAGCAATGGTATGGTGGAAGAGCCAAGGAAAAAGATGTGACCCTCAGGAGTTCAGATTAGCAATTCAGCTTTACCCGACTTGCAAGGATTCTGTGGTGTTGATTCAGGCTTATCAAAATTTTGAAAGACTGCTTGAAAAACTAGATTTTTTTTTTTTTTTTTTTGAGATGGAGTCTCGCTCTGTTACCCAGGCTGGGGTGCAGTGGCATGACCTCAGCTCACTGCAACCCCCACTTCCTGGGTTCAAGCAATGTATGTATGACTAAAGGTAATAAACTAAGGGGAACTGAGAAAGTCATGTTTATTCAGATTTTTCTTGGTCTCTCTGTATAGCATTCTTTTCCTTCAGGTAGGGGGCAGGCCACCTGTCACATGAGGATCTTATGGCCCATTTTCAGGGATGATGAAAGCTGACTTTTGTGAACAGCTTTCACACAGAAAGGTCGGGGAAGGTCAGAGAATCACCTTTCTGCTTCTGGTGTTTTCTCAATTTCTAAGGTACCATGTTTTGAAGTAGTGTGTTCTGAGTACCCATAAAAGCTTTATTAAGAGTTTTGTTTTGTTTTGTTTTGAGATGGAGTCTCACTGTGTCGCCCAGGCTGGAGTGCAGTGAAGCGATCTCAGCTCACTGCAACCTCCATCTCCCAGGTTCAAGCAATTCTCCTGCCTCTGCCTCCCAAGTAGCTGGGATTACAGGCACCTGCCACCACGACCGGCTAATTTGTGTGTGTGTGTGTGTGTGTGTGTGTGTGTGTGTGTGTGTGTGTGTGTGTATTTTTAGTAGAGATGGGGTTTCTCCATGTTGGCCAGGCAGGTCTTGAACTCCTGGCCTCAAGTGATCCACCAGTCTCGGCCTCCCAAAGTGCTGAGATTACAGTCGTGAGCCACAGCGCCCAGCTGTATTAAGAGTTTTAATTGACAAGCAGGGATCACTGGGACAGCCACAGAATGACAAAGGCCCTCAGAGGTAGGTGGTCCTGAGTTCCGAGTTTTCACCAGCATTTCTGACTCTGTGACCTTGAACCAATTATCCTCTCCAGGTTTGCTTTTTCATCTCGCAGAACATAACACCTACTTTGCAGGATTCTTGGGAGGGTTAAACAAGAGAACATCCCTGGAGTTATCTAGCAGAATATCTGACAGGCTGATTCTCATATTCTGTAGTAGCCTGCACTTTCTGCAAGGAAATTTCCCAGAAGGGAAACTATTTGGGAAGCAAAATTAATAATAGATTAAAAAATATATAATCAGATATAGTTCAACCATCTTAAAGGAATGTTGTATAATTAAACTCTAGAAGCTTAATATCTGTCTAAGATAACCAGTCGCTTCTGTTCTACTATGTAAGGTGTTCTCTTTCTTGGTCTTTCTGAAGAAATCCATTCACCTGCTCAAGCTAAATGAGAGATGAAAAGGGAAATCCTTTAAATATAAATGTCTATGAAATCATGTCTTAGCTCAAAACTCACTGGCTCATTGCAATCAGGATTAAAAACAAAAACAAAAAACCTTATTGTTATAAAGACCCACAAGGCCTTATGCAATTGGGACTCCTCCTTTCCCAAAAACCACAACAGAATAACTCTTTGCCAGGCTGGGCGCAGTGGTTCACTCCTGTAATTCCAGCACTCTGGGATGCTGAGACAGGTGGATCACTTGAGGTTAGGAGTTCGAGGCCAGCCTGGCCAACATTGTGAACCCCTGTCTCTACTAAAACTACAAAAATTTGCCAGGTGTGGTGGTGGGCACCTGTAATCCCAGCTACTTGGGAGGCTGAGGCAGGAGAATTGCTTGAACCCAGGAGGCAGGGGTTGCTGTGAGCCAAGATTGCCCCACTGGACTCCAGCCTGGATGACAGAGCAAGATTGCATCTCAGATAAATAAATAAGTAAACAAATAAATAAAAATAACCCTTTGCCCTCAACTTCTGTCTCTCTTCCCCATTATTCTTCTTTAAACATGTCAAACATGCTCCTGCCTCGGAATCTTTGTATTTGCCTTGCCGCTGCCCAGAACAGTTATTTCCAGTATACCCACAAAGTGCATTCTCTCACTTCCTTCTTGGGGGGACTTATGGAGAAGGTAATCTGCATGGTTTACATTTTTGTATCAGTTTCTGGGAGTGTCCATGTCTGACCTTGTGCCCTGATTCTGAAATCCCCTCTAAGTCCAGATTGACTCCATTTAGTATCCAGGCACAAAGTAGCATCCATTTAGAAAGCTTGCTGAATAAACAGACTGGAGGAATGTAAATACATGCAGAATTATTCCATATCTCAGATCCAGAAAGGCCTATGGGCACGGATGGGTGCCTATGCTAAATAAAAGCTGGCATAAATCTTAACCTAGAATTGGAATTTAAAATGGAACTTTATATGAGCTTCAAAATGGACTTTCTTGAACTCTCTCAAATGAATAAATAAATAAATATAAAAATGTATTACATGCTGTAGTGCATCTCGACATGTAGACTGGGGATATTTGCATTGATATCATAAGAGGGAATATTTGTAGCAGATATCTGTATATCTCATAACAATTGTTAATTGAGGAGGGAAGTAATTGAATCGTTGGACTTAGATTTCCACTAACTCAGGTGTGTAATGGAATTGTTGTGCTGGATCTCTGCTGAAAATAGATGGCTGTAGATTTATGAGCTAAAATCAGACTTCACTATTTTGCAGTACGTAAGTGGGTACACAGTCGTAGTACATGGGTGTGTGTCTCTCTGTATGTATTTGTCTGTATGAAACCAAAGTTCAGGAATGTGTCATTGCAAACATTTAACACCTATCTGTCTCTTTCTCTTTCCTTTTTTCTCTTCCTGTTTCATTTATATAGTCAATGAGTAAATGATACCCGCTCTAAAAGCCCTTCCTGGCTCTCACCCCATCTCCACTGCTGCCATATCTGCTAGCATGTGAACTTTTCCCCATCTTCCCACTTATCCTGCTGTATTGAAAAGGCTGATCATTTTCTCATTCTTATTAAATGTAAGTTTTTAAAGATCAGTGATCATGTCTAGCTTGTTCTCTATTATATTCTGAAGTAATAATGTAGCATTTGGCACATAATAGGTGCTTAATAATACTGACTTAGTGAATGGATGAATTGATCTAAGGCTGACTAGATATGAAGCACTGTGCTAGATCCTGAAAGGCATTTATCAGAAATTGTCTTTGTTCCACAGAAGCTTGAAATGTTGTTGAGATAAAACATACCCTCCTAGCATAGTCTAATGCAATAGATTATATGAAACAAAGTGATTGCTATTATCAGTTCTTCTTAGAAATCAGAGATAAGCCAAATCCTGTGGGCTATGTCATGGGGAATGATAGAGTTCTAGAATTCGAATGGAAAGAGAGGGAAGATATGGTGGAACAGCATGAGCTTGTGTGACTCAAAATTAGTGATGGGAGACTTTGGATTAGAAGGTAGATTTATCCTATGGAAAGCCCTAAGAGTAAGCTGAGCTGTAGGGCTCTGAACCCAGTAGCTATGTGGAAGCTTTGGTCATTTCTGAGCAAGAAAAGGACATAATGCAATCACTGTTTTAATAAGATTAATATGTGCAGCTGAGTGCAGCATGGATTATCTGTTGATAAATAAAGCATCTGTTTGTGTGAATCTGTGAATTGATATGATAGGTGAGTGCCAGTCTAATTAATTACCAACTCCCGTGGGTCAGATAAGCAGGTAAATGAAGGAGGCTAATCTTGAGGTTAGCACAATTTATGGAGGCTCAAGCTCAAGTGTTACACTTGAGAGAATTATTAGTACAAGAAGCTTCAGCATACACAACGTTAATTTTTCCAGCAGAAATAAACTTCTCAATCAATCCTATAGCTTGTATTTCTGAGTGAAGCTAATAGATTATAAAAGAGTATCAGGTTGTGGATTATTTTGTTGTATGTTATTTCTGTTTTACCTATTTGGTGCAAGATGGGCATGATTTTAACCCTTTCAGTACCCCGGAAGTGGGATATTGAATTATCCACTTAGAAAGCAATTTTGCACGGTAAGAAATAATGTGGTCTCCATAGCCAGAAAGCCTTTGAATTTTAATTACAACACTGCCTTCACTAGTGATCTTGAGTATGTTACAACTTGAGCCCATTTTGCTATAATTATGCTTCAAAGAATCATCAAAAGGATTATAATTAGATTTGTATATACAGAGTAATAGACCTTTTAATATGATAATAATCTAACATTTACCTACTATATGCTAGATACTGTGCTTAGGGCTTATATTCATTATCTCCATTAATTGAGTAGGTACTTTTGTAAAATCTTAGATCTACTCTGCCTTTCCAATGAGAAATGTACTCCATAATGAAAATCGTATATGCTTTGCTTCATGCCATTTGCATACTTGTGCATGTGTATATATGAATGTGTATGTGCGTGCCCATGTGTGTTGTATGTAGAAGAGGGAATTGAAAGGTGGGAAAACATTCCAAGGTAAGTTACAGGTTATGGTAACAACCAAGAGACTGTCTTTAAGGGAATCAAGTCATGGGAAGGCTTGCATGTTGCAATAGGTTTTGCTTTTGTTCATCCCATTTACTTCCTTCCCTAGCCCAGAATGGTTCTGGCTGGTTTTCCTTTGCTGTTCACCTGGCTTGGGATAGCCTTCTCCAATTGGGATCATAAATGCTGTATAATTAGTATATCTCTTCCCTGGGGTTTTGTATCTATGCGTCCCAGGTTTTCATTCTATTTGTTTCATCCTTTTCTACCCCTTTGTAGTGTCTGCGTTAAGTCATTCTTAAGCCTTCTGTATTAAAGCCTGTGTGCATTTGCCTGTTCAATCCTTACCCACAAGAAGTAAAAAGCTTCTACTAGAAACACTAGAGTTTGCAATGTATTCTGAACCTCTTAGGTTAAAAGACACTCAAACAAATGTCTTTCTAAGAAGATTCAGGATTCTTTAAGCTTTACGATTCCTATGGTCCAGGTAAAGTGTCTTTGGCAGCCAGAATATGAATTCACTTCTACTTTGGACACTGTATAGATTATTACTGAAGTACTATATTGGGTATTCCATTTGTGGTGATTTTTGACAAATTGCCACACCTTATAAATACTTCATATTTTCACAGTCTAGCCCTGCTCTTTGCCTCTCAGACAAGTTCTAAGAAATTATATATATATACGTATATATATTTGGACTTGCTAATAAAATCTTCTTTGCCCTCTGGAAGTCAATGAAATCTTTTTTTTTTTTTTTTTTTTGACATCACCTTTTTATTTGCCATACAATTTTTTTTTGCCATACAAACTTTTACATACTAGAATTTAAGGATTTCTACATACATTTTAACCAAATAAAATGATTTTTGAGAAAATACCCATGAAGAGGTGATTTTTTTCATTTCCAAGGTGATCAATTTCTCCCTTTTCCCCTCATTTCAATAAAGCAAAAATTTTACATGCCCTTCGGGGCACACCCTGACCCCACCTCTGCTACCCACATCCTTGTCCCTGACAAGAAACCTTAGAACACTTTTTATTTCTTCTTTTCTGTCACCCCAATCTCAATCCCTATTTTGCTTTTAATTTTAAATTTCCCTTAAACTCATAGCTTTCAGTTTCAAGACTCTAACTGGGTTTTTATTCCACACATTGCAGGCTGCTTATTCATATCAATTAGATTTGAAAACTCCCCTCCCCACATTCTTGCCCCATTTGAAGTCACTATTTTTTTCCTCCAGTCTTTTCTAGTGTATATACCTTAGACTGTATGATGTAAAGGAATACTCACTGGATTCCTGTACAACAATGTTTTCTCCTTATGGTCAATAGCATGGTCACTGGCTACAGGATTCCTGAGTTGCAATCTTCTTTTTTTGTTTTTTTGTTTTTTTGAGATGGAGCCTTGCTCTGTCGCCCAGGCAATCTCGACTCACTGCAAGCTCCGCCTCCTGGGTTCACGCCATTCTCCTGCCTCAGCCTCCCAAGTAGCTGGGACTACAGGTGCCCGCCACCACGCCCGGCTAATTGTTTTTTTTTTTTTTTTTTTAGTACAGACGGGGTTTCACTGTGTTAGCCAGGATGGTCTCGATCTCCCGACCTTGTGATCCACCCAACTTGGCCTCCCAAAGCGCTGGGGTTACAGGCGTGAGCCACCACGACCAACCGCAGTCTTCTTTAATAATCTATAGTTTTTTTCATTATTATTATACTTTAGGTTCTGGGATACATGTGCAGAGTGTGCAGGTTTGTTATATAGGTATACATGTGTCATGGTGGTTTGCTGCACCCGTCAACACGTCATCTACATTAGGTATTTCTCCTAATGCTATCCCTCCCCCTGCTCCCCACCCCCAACAGGCCTCGGTGTGTGATGTTCCCCTCCCTGTGTCCATGTGTTCTCATTGTTCAGCTCCCACTTATGAGTGAGAACATGCAGTGTTTGGTTTTCTGTTCCCGTGTTAGTTTGCTGAGAATGATGGTTTCCAGCTTCATCCATGTCCCTACAAAGGACATGAACTATTTCTTCAGGAACTCTTGTAAGGCAGGCCTGGTGGTGACAAAATCCCTCAGCATTTGCTTGTCTGGAAAATATTTTATTTCTCCTTCGCTTATGAAATTTAGTTTGGCTGGATATGAAATTCTGGGTTGAAAATTCTTTTAAGAATGTTGAATATTGGCCCTCACTCTCTGCTGGCTTGTAGGGTTTCTGCAGAGAGATCCTCCTTTAGTCTGATGGGCTTCCCTTTGTGGGTAACCTGACCTTTCTCTCTGGCTGCCCTTAACATTTTTCCCTTCATTTCAACCTTGGTGAATCTGACGATTATGTGTCTTGGGGTTGTTCTTCTTGAGGAGTATCTTTGTGGCGTTCTCTGTATTTCCTGAATTTGAATGTTGGCCTGTCTTGCTAGGTAGGGGAAGTTCTCCTGGATAATACCTGAAGTGTGTTTTCCAACTTGGTTCCATTCTCCCTGTCACTTTCAGGTACACCAATCAAATGTAGATTTGGTCTTTTTACATAGTCCCATATTTTTTGGAGGCTTTGTTTCTTCCTTTGCATTCTTTTTTCTCTTGAATTTTCTTCACACTTTATTTCATTAAGTTGATCTTCAATCTCTGATATCCTTTCTTTCGCTTGATCAGTTCAGCTATTGATACTTGTTTCTGCTTCCCAAAGTTCTTGTCCTGTGTTTTTCATCTCCATCAGGTCATTTATGTTATTCTCTAAACTGGTCATTCTTGTTAGCAGTTCCTGTAACCTTTTATCAAGGTTCTTAGCTTCCCTGCACTGGGTTAGAACATGCTCCTTTAGCTCAGATGAGTTTGTTATTACCCACCTTCTGAAGCCTACTTCTGTCAATTCGTCACACTCATTCTCTGCCCAGTTTTGTTCCCTTGCTGGCGAGGAGTCATGATCCTTTGGAGGAGAAGAGGCATTCTGGTTTTTGGAATTTTCAGCCTTTTTGCCCTGGTTTTTCCTCATCTTTGTGGATTTATCTACCTTTGGTCTTTTATACTGGTGACCTTCAAATGGGGTTTTTGCATGGTCATCCTTTTTGTTGATGTTGATATTATTGTTTTCTGTTTGCTAGTTTTCCTTCTAATAGTCAGGCTCCTCTTCTGCAGGTCTGCTGGAGTTTGCTGGAGGTCCACTCCAGACCCTTTTTGCCCTGGTATCACCAGCAGAGGCTGCAGAACAGCAAAGATTGCTGCCTGCTCCTTCCTCTGCAAGCTTCCTCCCAGAGGGGCAGCTGCCAGATGCCAGCCAGAGCCTCTCCTGTATGAGGTGTCCATCAACCCCTGCTGGGAGGTGTCTCCCCATCAGAAGGCACGGGGGTCAGGGACCCACTTAGGAGGCAGCCTGACCCTTAGCAGAGCTCGAGCACTGTGCTGGGAGATCTGCTGCTCTCTTCAGAGCCGGCATAGAGGAACATTTAAGTCTGCTGAAGCTGCACCCACAGCTGCCCCTTCCCCCAGGTGCTCTGTCCCAGGGAGATGGGAGTTTTATCTAATAGCCCCTGACTGGGGCTGCTGCCTTTCTTTCAGAGATGCCCTACCCAGAGAGGAGAAATCTAGAGAGGTAGTCTGGCTACAGCGGCATTGTGGCACTGTGGTGGGCTCTGCCCAGTCCAAACTTCCCAGTGGCTTTGTTTACACTGTGAGGGGAGAACAACCTACTCAAGCCTCAGTAATAGTGGATGCCCCTCCCCCCATCAAGCTCACTTGATGGGGGGGTTCCAGGTGCCATTGGGGTATGAAAAAAAACTCCTGCAACTAGCTCAGTGTCTGCTCAAGTGGTCACCCAGTTTTGTGCTTGAAACTCAGGGTGCTGATGGTGTAGGCACCCAAGGAAATCTCCTGGTCTGTAGATTGTGAAGACCGTGAGAAAAGCATGGTATCTGGGCCGAATAGCACTGTCCCTCACGGCTTCCCTTGATTAGGGGAGGGAGTTCCCCAACCCTTTGTGCTTCCCAGGTGAGGCAACGCCCCATCCTGCTTCTGCTCACCCTCCATGGGCTGCATCCACTGCCTAACCCGTCCCATTGACATGAACCAGGTACTTCAGTTGGAAATGCAGAAATCACCCACCTTCTGCATTGGTCTTGCTGGGAGCTACAGACCAGAGCTGTTCCTATTCCACCATCTTGCCCAGGAATCAAGGAAATCTTATGACTATTGTACTACCCTTGAAATATGATATAGCCAAATATTGATATGATATTTTGATATGATCAACATCTTTCAGATTAGACACCAAGTGCCTATATAATGTTATCACAACTCATATTCAAATATGAACTAGTTCACAGATATAGATATATATTATATATATATAAAACAATTATAGACATTTATTTATTTATTATTTATTTATTTGAGACAAGGTCTCACTCTATCACCCAGGGTGGAGTGCAGTGGGGTGATCATGGCTCACTGTAGCTTTGACCTCTTGGGCTCAAGAGATTCTTTTGCCTCAGCCTCCTGAGTAGCTGGGAATACAGGTGCATGCCACTATGCCTGGCTAATTTTTCATTTTTAGTAGAGATGAGGTCTCACTATTTTGCCCAGACTGGTCTTAAACTCCTGGGCTCAGGTGATCCTTCTGCCTCAGCCTCCTGAAGTGCTGGGATGACAGGCAAGAGCCTCTGTGTATGGCCAGTAATGGAATTTTAGACCAAGAATTATTACAAACTTTAGAGACTATGTAAACTCTGAATGACAAATAGGTTTCATCCTTAATGCCAACTCTGATTGATAAGATGTAATTATATGAGTTACAGTGAGGATTTTTGGCTGCATCCAACTCACCTGGGAAGAACACTGCATTCAATTAGTAATGCTGGGACGTGACAGGAATGGGAATTTCCATAATCATGCAAGAAATTTAACACAGTTCCTTTAAAACAAAAACAGTGAGGCACAAAGAAATTATATTATTTGCATGTTTAGAGTGTGGGATAAATGTGTGCTTAGAGTGTGGGATAAATGTGTGCTTACAGCGTGGACTGGAGGTGAAACAGCTACAGTATTTTGAAAATAGAATGCAATTTGAGAAAATGAAACAGCAAAGTAATTCCTTGGTGAAGTCATTCAAACCTGGGTCTTTTTTATTCTCAGTGTTGGTGGTGCTGTTTATGAGAGGTGGTCAAGCAACTGGCCTTGGAGTCACATTAACCTAGGTTCAAATTTTGGTTCCCATCACATGGGGCCATTTTCCTGAGCTCCTGTTTCCTCATTTGTAAAATTAAATATTGGGTTGATTGATGTATTGTGTGCGAGGTGCTTGGCGTAATGCTAAGTAAGTACTCAAGTAATATATTCAATAGTAGTAGTAATAGTAGCTGTCTTTTCCCTGCCTAGATCAAAAAAAATAAATCAACACATTTTGACCAAATGAAAGACCTCTTGAATCTGCAAATATCTCAAGCTCCCTTTGCTGTAAGCCTTCCCCTCAGGGAAATTGAAGGTGGGAGGTGGGAGGTTCTTTTGAAAATGTTTTGAGAAAAATGATATAAAAATGTAATTTTCTATCATTATCATCACTTTTTTTCTTATTCTGTAGCACCCAGATTCTCTGACTCAGGCTAGACACATGAGTATAACTATTTGCTTATTCAAGGAATCCTTACTTTCTAGATTGCATCCTCAGGTAAAATCATTTTGTGTTTTAATGACTTCATTAAAATCCCCCCACCCCCATTTCTTCAGGAATTGTCACATATTAAAATTCGTGTTCAAAGCATATCTAAGCAAGAAGGTGACTTTCCGAGTTCATGTTCTAATTGATGGTACAAACTGCTAATTAAATGCATCTGTGTCCAATCAAAACATATCTAGAATTCAGCAGTGCAGCTGTGTGCCAGAGGAACTGCATGGGAGATTTGATTGGTGATGGCATGAGGACATAATTTGTCCTTCGGCCAGTGGTTCCCAAGTCTGGCAGAACCTCAGAATATTCTGGAGGAGCTTTTAAAAATTCATGCAGTATTCCGTCCGCCACACCTCCAACGTTGGCACCCTAAGAATTTTATTTGTAACCTCCCAAAAAGATTTCTAATGGTCAGCCAACATTGCAAATTATAGTTCTATATCTAAAGTATTTGGATGGAACAGAAAGAAGGCCTGACTTGGTTCAGAGTTCTTAAATTCACTTGCCTCTAGATTCTCCCATTTTCGTCAAAATCTCAGGTTAGTTCTTATTTTCTTATCGCATCTTCTCTGCCATCCTCGTACGGGTTTTATAGCCTGCTGAAAACTGCAACTTTTTTCACTTTAACAGAAAAAGTAGGTGAGTCTTTGGCTTTGCTTCAATGTTGCTGGATATGAAGTTTCCATTTATAATAATCTGCTCTTTGGAAACGTCATTTGCTGTGATTCTTTGGGTGATTATGAAAAGTTTGTATTGAGTAACTATAGGCAGTTAGCATGTAGAACAATGGCTAGCTGTTATAAATAATATTGACAACATGGTGCATTTTAAACAGCATGTATGTTTAAAATGTTAACCTACATTGCTCAATGTTATCCTTAAAGGTTGTGTTTTCTTGTCAAAACTATTTCCATCACGCTCATTCTTAGAGTCTTATCCACCTCTAAAGATAACTGCCCTCAAATTGGCACACATATTCAAATGATCACATAGAGGCTTTGTTTAAGTAAAATAAAACTTAAATACTATATTCATCATCTCCTTTTAGGTTATGGTTTGATCTTTTAGCCAGTGTCTCTTCTGGTTGTTATTTAAATCGACCTCAAGTCAAGTAGCTACTATATGATGTGCCAAGCCCGTTGCTAATTCTGTTTCTATCACCTCACTTCTTTTTATAGAAGGGTTTGAAGAAGGGATCATGATGCTGCTTTTCTACAGTTGAAGAAACTGAGGCCCACAGAATAGCTGTATGAACCCAGGTCTTCCTAACTATAAAACCCAAGCAAATGGTTATATTTTTTTGTCCTGGGGAATCTATGTAAGGCAAAAACACAACACAATGGTTTACTCTAGGAGGTAAAGAACCAGGATTTATAGAACCAGGTTCTTTAAAATCCAATTTGTAGTAACAATTTTAAAAAGAGTGATCGAGAAATAGCTTTTAAAAAAACATTAAAAAGAACTTAGCAGACTCTATTAAAAGGAGAAATAAAGGAAAAGAAACAAATCTCATTTTTAAAATATT